>NC_037671.1:117405952-117555027 GCF_003255815.1 Theropithecus gelada
CTTAAATTTTAGTTTTTTTTTTTTTTTTTTTTTTTTTTTTTTTTTTTTTTTTTGGAGACAGAGTCTCGCTTAGTCACCCAGGCTGGAGTGCAGTGGCACGATCTCGGCTCACTGCAAGCTCCGCCTCCCGGGTTCACGCCATTCTCCTGCCTCAGCCTCCCAAGTAGCTGGGACTACAGGCGCCCGCCGCCTCGCCTGGCTAATTTTTTGCATTTTTAGTAGAGACAGGGTTTCACCGTGTTAGCTAGGATGGTCTCGATCTCCTGACCTCGTGATCCGCCCGCCTCGGCCTCCCAAAGTGCTGGGATTACAGGCGTGAGCCACCGCGCCCGGCCTAAAATGATAGTTTTTAAAATTAAAGCCAGAGTTAGTGGTGTATCTATGTAATATATAGTATATTATAATATATAATGTCTACAATATAATGCATATATTATATATATGATGTACAATATGTACATTATATATTACATATAATTTATATATAATTTAGATATACATGTATATATTTTTAACTCACATAAACTTATTTCATTGCAAACTCCACCCTCTTCCCCTAGTTGCCACTGACTTTCATAAAGTGCAGTTTGAACTACTGCAATCAATTGGACTTGGAGTCCTTTACCTATCCAAAAATCTCATTTTTAGGCTTCAGATTGGACATAATTGTACATCTGTGTTCAAGTATTATGTAAACTCCGGTTTGCAGAGCAAAGTCAATTATTAGGGAACATAGTGCACTTTCTTGAGAAAATGGAGAGACATCGCCACCTGCTGGACAAAGGTTATTAATTCATTAATTTAGTGTTCGGAGGTACGTAATTCTGCACATGCAAAACAGTTTTTCAAGAGCTGAATATTAGGAATCTTACTTAAAAAACTCTATTATCATTCTATATCTATTAAATAACATGGCCTATAACAGTCAGTAAAATTCAATATTCAGCATAAGTTAAGGGTAATTGGCCCCAATAACGTCTCAATAGTGGGTTTCATTTAGTGAAAAGTCTTAGCTTCCTGATATTTCTGGTAAGAGTTCAGGCACAAAAACAGATGACTTTTTTTAAAAAAACCTCATTAACTTGGATTATGTGTGTCTTTCAGCCCCTTAACATGTCACTGTAGTAATATTTCCACTTAACTTATTCCCTGCGATTGTTTCTGCAACAGGCTATTGACTAGAATATAATTGTTCCTCTCTGCCCAAGTCAGTAATACAGAAATATTATTTCTTAAAGGCACGAGATTTCCTTGTAATATATCAGCTGTAACTGGTGAAACAGGTCAAGGATAATCATTTCCTTCATTCATTCCTTCCAATTTTTTCCTCTTTCTTTCATTTAGAAGTTACAAAGAGAGCCTCAAGTCCAGTTTCTCTCAGGGACAACGCTGTCTCTCCTGTGATGGGCTTGGTGGGCAGGCTAATTACTGAACACTCATCATATAGTAAGGCTGGGCTAAGGGCTTTACATGGATTGATCAGGCAAGACTCACAAGAACCTCTGAAGTAGATAAGATTATTTATGCATCTTATCCAGATGGGGAAACTGAGGCTTAAGGGGCTACACCTTGCCTCTGGTTATGCAGTTAATAAGTGGAGGAGGGGGTCAAGCATGCGGGTGGTCTATCGCAGAGCCTGTGCTCTAATCATTATGACATACTGGGCCAGGCACGGTGGATCATGCCAGTAATCCCAGCACTTTGGGAGGCCAAGGCAGGTGGCTCACCTGAGATCAGGAGTTCGAGACTAGCCTGGTCAACATGGTGAAACTCTGTCTCTACCAGAAATACAAAAATTAGCTGAGCATGGTGGTGGGCACCTGTAATCCCAGCTACTTGGGAGGCTGAGGCAGGAGAATGGCCTGAACCCAGGAGGCAGAGGTTGCAGTGAGCCGAGATCGTGCCACTGCACTCCAGCCTGGACGACAAAAGTGAAACTCTGTGTCAAAAAAACAAAACAAACAAACAAACAAACAAAAACAAAAAAAAAATGGGGTCGGGGGGATAGCTCAGTGGTAGAGCATTTGAGTGCATTATGACATACTGTCTTCTCCACAGAGGGGTGTGTGTGTGTGTGTGTGTGTGTGTGTGTATGTGGTATGAAGAGAGAGGGATGGAAATCGTGACCAGAGAGTTTACGAGGGGACCCCTGTTTTGATCACTTGAGCATCAGCAGCTCCAGGAAAGAACACATTCTGAAGGAGAAACTCTCCAAACAGGATTTCTTCCTGTCCTAGAGGACACCAAGAGGTGGAGACCATCCCCACAACTAAACTTGAGGATTACTAAGGCAACGGGGACTGCCTAGGAATATTTTTGAGGGGGTAAAAGCACCCCATAATTGTGCTAAGTAACAAAAGACAGAACAAGCAGCCTTAAAACATTCTACATGATACACTGGTATTAGAATAATAAGATCTTAAAGACCATCCACTTGAAAACTGTATTTGCTCGGGGTCATATAGGCAGAATCACGGCAGAAAAAGAACTAGAAGTTCCTCCTAACTCCCAACTCAATGTCCTTTCCTTAAAGAATAACTGTTCTTTATTATAAATAGGCCAAGCTTTTATTTAGTATTGAACTCAGGCTGATATTTTTATCGATGGATAAAAATTTGAATTATTTCTGTAGCATACGATTTAAAAGTTTTCTTCTACATATTTGTTATCATTTTCTAGCAAATATCCTCAAAATTGAAAACTGCAACATCAATGAAATCAGTGAGCCCACTACTATCCTTCTAATGGGAGGTCTAATTTATCATTCATGCATAGTAAAAAAAAAAAAAAAAAAAAGCATAATATTTAAATGTGTACTCTGTGATTGTTTATAAAACTATTTAAGTATAAATATTTCAAACAAAGCACTCAGCTTATAAGTGAACTTAAATCCTCAAAGTTAGGATTTAAGTCACTCATTTGGAATTTGTTACATATTTTTCCTTTGTAATAGTTGGCGACCATATTCCCAAGGCAGCCCACAAAAGTCTAGTAAATTCCCTACTGTGGCTCCAGTGTTTACATTTGTAATGGAAATGTGTTGAAAATGAATACGAATGTAGTGCTAGTCATGGAAAGTATTTAAAACACAAGGTAAAAGGATTGGACACATGAGTTTTCAAGTCACTAGGAAGGGAGAAGGTAATGGGTTAATATTAGGTCATAGAGTTCTATGTCTGGATGCTAGGTGGCGCTATTGAACCAGAACAGCTTGGTTATTTGCCAAGTCAAAGGTTTATAGAGGGATGCTCATATGACTGTTCCTATTACACATATTCACATGTTTCTTGTCTTTCATGTGCTTATTTATTTTGGCCCTTACCAACACTGAGATTTTAGCTCCTAAAAATTATGACTAGAAAAATATTGATGGCTCACAGCATGTCTTTAAGAGTTGAGGAGAAAAAGTATTCAGAAATACATTAATATTCATTGCTCAGAAATATGTGAGTCTTGCCCCTTACTAACACATTTTTGTGGATGACTATGGATCATTCTCTCAATTTCTCTGGGCTTGTTTCAGTTTCTCATTTTTATTTTTATTTTATTTTATTTTTGAAACAAGGTCTTGCCCTGTCACCCAGGCTAGAGTGCAATGGGTACGATCATCATAGCTCACTGCAGCCTCGACCTCCCCAAGGCTCAGGTGATCCTCCCACTTCAGCCTGCCCAGTAGCTGGGACCACAGACACACGCCACCATGCCTGGTTTGTGTGTGTGTGTTTTTATAGATGGAGTCTCACACTGTCACCTAGGCTGGAGTGCAGTGGTGCGATCTCCGCACCTGCCACCATGCCTGGCTGATTTTTTGTATTTTTAGTAGAGATGGGGTTTCACTATGTTGGCCAGGCTGGTCTTGAACTCCTGACCTTGTGATCCACCCACCTTGGCCTCCCAAAGTGCTGGGATTACAGGTGTGAGCCACCACACCTGGCCTTTTTTTTTTTTTTTTTTTGTATTTTTAGTAGAGACGAGCTTTTGCTATGTTGCCCAGGCTAGTCTCAAACTCCTAGCCTCAAGTGATCTGTCTACCTTGGCCTCCCAGAATGGTAGGATTACAGGTGCAAGCCACTATGTCTGGCCTCAGTTTTTCATTTTTAAAAGGTGATAAGTAATGAACAAACATAATAGAGATTAGTCAATAAAAAATAATTATGTATAAGAATACATATGTGATCATATATAATAATTATGTTTATGTTCAACCATTGAGGTTGCTCCTAGCCAGTAAAGTCTGCTGGGGCCTTGGTGCTCCCTAATTCAAACTCATGGTCAGGATTTGAGCAGTGTTTTCTGAATGCCCACTCCACGGTACTTGTCCCAATATCAGCAGCTGTGCACCGGCTGGAAGAAATACCAAGCATATTATATTCTCTTGGTTATCTATCTTGCTAAAACTCTAATTTTTATTTCATCTCAAGTACTTACTATCCTAAGCTTCTGAGATACTCTATTCTGTCTCTATAAAATGCAAATATTAATATAAAATCACTTTAAAAAAGTGCTAAAGGCTAAGTTTCTCAAATATTTTTGGTAGGAGACAAATTTACTTGATGTCAGCATATATTTATATAAGAAATGAACAGGAGAAAAGACAGTTAAGCTGTTATTGAGAAAGGTTATTAACCTGTCTAAATGGTGAGTATTGGGACAAGTAGTATTGATTTGAAAGAATCAATGAATATCATTTCAATCTAAAATAAGTGACAACCCATATGACTAACAGACATTACGATTTTTACTAGCTCTCCAAATAATCATTAGCTATTAGTGTTTTTTCTTCTGTAATGAGACTGGTATACATAGTTTTAGTATTGCTAGAGAGGAATTACTAAAAATCAGTAAACTCCTATTTTTTTTTTTTTTCGATAACAGGACAGACACCAAAGAAAAATGGCCAGTGGTGTTTTTGCATCTTAATTCAGCTCTTCAGATGGTTAGTTAATCTACAATGACTTAAGGGTCACTAGATCCCTTAAATCAGTATCTTAGATTTTAGTTTTTCTTCTCTCTGTTCTCTAATCTACTCGGTTATCAAATTCTTCAATAAAGGGCAAGAGTAATGATTTTAGCATGCCCTAAGACATGAATTTAGATTAAAAATACAGAGATGAGATGGTGAAGTAACTAGAAACTTGCAGCTGTTCTTTCTTTAACCTATTTGACACCAACTCAGTTGAGGTGATGAGAAAACAGTATGGGTGCTAAGTCTTCCCTGAGGCTAAAATATATTGAGAAGCTGGCCGGAGTTGTGTGTTGATCTCTTGTCCTCTGCCTCAGGGGACATGGAAACTTGTTGGGATAGAGGAACTGTGGACTAGCTTGGTCTTCAGTGTTACCGTGGAAACATATCACAAGAAGATGCCCAAGAGAACACAAAACACAGTAGAAGTTACTGAAGCAACAACTCAAAGGTTCATTTTATTGGGCATGTAATGTGTGGCAGCTGAGAGAGTTACAGTGGGGTGATATTTAAAGTATTTGACAACCAGTTCCACTCAAGAACTGAACCAACAACAGTTGCTGAGTGTGACACTGGCCCGGGGTCCTGAAGATCCCTCCTGTGCCATGAATTAGTCCTTTCGTTATGTCGCTGCTGGGAAAGGTGGGAGTAACAAGGACGGGCAGCCAGGCTGGCAGGTGCACCCTGAAGGCCGTATAGGAGCGTTTCACTGTTTTAACCGCTAGTCCAGCTGGACCGCATGGACTGGCCAAGTGGCCTGGCTTATGGAAACCTTTCATCCCACTACACAGGAATACCAGATGTCCTTTCTTCTCTTTGAGATATTTACTGTGCCAAACTCTGAGGGAAAAATAATCTTAATTTATAGGTGGAAAGATCATGGCTGAAGGTAAAAGAGTTAATAGAAACTTGGTTTTCAGAAATCTTTTCTCCTTGAATTAATGAACTTTCAGATCATGGAACGAAGGCCCACAATTTCTGAGAAGACACATATTTAAATGGAGAAAATAGGAAGTCAATATGATATACACCGACAAAAGCCACTACGTGGGTCCTCTGGGCTAAGCTTTTTATAGGTGGTTTATCTGTATTCAAAAGCATGAATATAAAAATATCCTTATCTAGGTTCTCAGGTCCACAACCCCTGTGCTGGGTTTTGCATCCTGTGAATGGTGTGTGTTCCAGACCTCAGAATGGATGGTGATGTAACTGGAAGAGGACTCTCATGTTGGCTCCTCCTCCCAAATGCTGGGACAAGATAGTGCCCATTAAAATAAACAACAATAATAAAAAAAAATAAAAACACATACCTTTATTTCACACACTGGCTCTTAGGGTCAGAAATTCAGGGGCAGCTTAGTTGGGTGGTCCTGGCTTGAGATCTCTCATGAGGCAGCCATTAACATGTTGGTTGGGGCTGCAGTTATCTGAAGGCTTGACTGGGGCCATTGTGTCTGCTCCCAAGATGGCTCACACACGTGGCTCTTGGTCTGAGGTCTCAGTTCCTCACTATGTGAACCTCTCTTCATCCATAGCAGCTGACCTCTCTCAGAGCAAATGACTGAGCAGACACTAACAAAGTTGGAAGCCATAATATCTTTTATGGAGAGCGTTCATCTTATGTGTCACCAGGATTAGTTAGCCCTGTATCTCAGGCTGTGTATTAGACACACACACACCACACACCACACATACATACACCCCATAGAACACGATAAAGCTGAAAGAAGAAAATGATTAACATAAACCTTTCTTCTTCAAAGGAGTCTAATTTAGGATAAGACCTCTCCTTGCACAAAGAACGGAGTTTATGTTGTCTTCTAGAAAGAAAAATCAGTCACATCAAACTCTTTACATTAAAATTATATAAACTCTTTAAATGGCTTGTTGTTAAAAAGGCATAGGAAATCCTACTTTCATAATCCCACTATTTATGGTTTATTATGCTTCTAGCTATTCAACCCACATCTCCTGCTAAGTAGACACATCTGCAGGGCACACCTGGAGCTTTTGGTCATGTTCCTACATACAGGTAAATGGGATTTGAACTCTAATGAGAGCTGGGAGGCTAAGGCAGCCTCCACCAACTATTCACCTTCCTTCAGCAAGTCCCTGATGGTGGTAGGGCCACCTTGACCTTGTGCAACAGGATCCAGGGCTCTCTGGGCAAACACCAGTTTCCCTGGGCCTTGGGACCTGCCAGTGATGCAGGTGGGGTTCGGGAACCCTGTGGAATATGAGGCAGCATACTGCATTTGGGGAGCTTTTCACCTGCTTGTTTCCTTCCTTCCTTCCTTCCTTCCTTCCTTCCTTCCTTCCTTCCTTCCTTCCTTCCTTCCTTCCTTCCTTCCTTCCCTCCCTCCCTCCCTCCCTCCCTCCCTCCGTCCCTCCCTTTCTTTCTCTCTCTTTCTCTTTCTTTCTCTCTCTCTCTTTTCTTTCTCTCTTTTCTTTCTCTCTTTCTTTCCTTCTCTCTCCTTCCTTCTCTCTCCTTCTTTCCTTCCTTCCTTCTTTCCTTCCTCCCTCCCTCCCTCCCTCCCTCTCTCTCTCTTTCTTCTTTCTTTTTTTTGACAAAGTTTAGCTCTTGTCGCCCAGGCTGGAGCTCAATGGCACGATCTTGGCTCACTGCAAACTCCACCTCCCAGGTTCAAGTGATTCTCCTGCCTCAGCCTCCTGAGTAGCTGGAATTACAGGCACCCGCCACCACACCTGGCTAATTGTTATATTTTTAGTAGAGACAGGGTTTCTCCATGTTGGCCAGGCTGGTCTCGAATTCCTGACGTCAGGTGATCACCTATCTCAGCCTCCCAAAGTGCTGGGATTACAGGCATGAGCCACCCCACTGGGCCTATCTGCTGCTTATCTCTACAGGGCAGAATGTCTTCTTCCATCTCAGGACAACAAAACAGAACAATTAACAGATCACTGAATGTGTATTCAAGGCTTGTTGTCACAGCCTTTGCCACATTCTATTTCTTGCTGCTATTTGGGGACCACTTGGTTTGTTAGGATAAAATCATAACTGTATTTTCAATTTGCTGCTCTATCTATCCCACTGTCAGGATTTGATACACTGGAGTGCTTTTAGCAAATGGAAGTTGGCCAGAGAGAATTCATCACAAGGATGGCTCTTTCGTACTCATGCATGTTTCCATCAATGGAGTCCAGGTGTGCACACACGGATTCATTTGTACCCACCCCAACAACATGCTCAAGACAAGGCTGATAGAAAATGCTGCCAATTTCCGTTTCCAGCAACATGCTCAAGACAAGGCTGATGGAGAATGTTGCCAATTTCAGTTTCCACAGGGAGAAATGGAGCCATTAAGCCTTTGGAACATGGTGATTTTATGTCTGAACATGAAGCTCAAGATTTTGGCATCTGCATCTCCTGGTTCTAACTTTCCTTTGCAAGCCCAGAGAACTAACTGCCCTTTGTCATCAGAAGAGATCGTTTTACCCCTTTATTTCTTGAGGCCTTTTCAAGGTGAGTATCCCTGGACACAGACCTGTCATGGAGAAGAGCTTGCTTACAAATGAAGGTACCTGGGTCTTTGTAGATACTGAGCACGCCCTTGAAGTAATGAGGTAAAAATCTTTCCAGTAACAGCAGCACATCTTCCAACTCTTCAAGAATCCCCACGAGCAGGAAGTTTTCATTCACGTTCAGCTTTGCTCTCTCAAGGGCCCATTCACCAGGCTCCCTTTATGGATATAAAAATTTATTGAAAATCAGAGATTCATATTTGAAATTCAGCAACAAGATGCTGAAAGTTTACTCCCTCTACCTCCCACCTTCACTTGCATAAGTCCAACTCCTGTTTCCCTCAAGGACCAGCCCAGATGTAGCCCCATCCAGAGCATTCTCAGTCCTTCCAGCTGGTGTCCTGCCCTGCTCACCGTTCCTTCTCTGTCACTTTCATCCGTGCTTCACGCCAAGCCCAGGGCCTTGAATTCAGAGGCCCTGCTTAAGTAGTGTGGACTAATGAAAGCAGGCACAGGCAGTCAGATCCTAACAATTACTAATCAAGGGGTGAGTGCAACGGCTTTTATAGGAGGACCAAAGTGAACCAATTAAATGAATTTAGAAGTTTTGAAATACAAAACTGACTGACATAGTATTTATGTAGAATTCAAAAGAGGTGTCAGGTCATGTCTGTTAATCATCTTATTCTTTGGAAGAGTTAAAGATAAATCTTTGGATTTTTGTTTTGTTTTATTTTGTTTGTTTAGATTGCAGAAGGAAAACAGCCTGATCTGATTTGTAGACCAGCTCTCTGAACTGACAGGCGAGTGAGAAAAGCCCAGGAGTGGGGCTCCAGGCCTGGCTGTCATTTATCATTTGGGGGAATTGGGCAAGCCAGGGTTCTCTTTTGAAAAATGATAATAATAACCCTAACCTAGTTCAAAGCATTGTTGTAAAGACTGTGCAAGGTGATATGATAAAAGAGTTATAAAAATCATTGTGTGTGTGTCAAGGTATGGTGTTATGAGTCACCTCTCCAAGATTAGAAAATTGAAAAATCTGAAAAATACTACACGATTTAAAAAATACTTTAGGGAGTTCAAATCATGTTGCCTGTTATAAAGATATTCACTGTGATCAGCAAGTGAGTCATCCAGCCCCAGATCTTCCCAATACCTGAAGTACTAAATGTTAACCAGGAGGTATTTGTTATTGAGGCAAGGGTCGGGGCAGGGGAGAGGCCACCTGGACTCAGGGGGCTTATGGTGAAGTCAAAAACTAACACTCCTGGTTCTGTAATTTGGACCATAAGCAAGCTCTTTTGTTATGGCAAATGAAACAAGACAGGAATAACAACAATATGCCTAATAACAAAGCAGAAATCATAGCATAAGCAAAAAAGTACAACGAATGCGTTGCCAATGTAGAAGTAGCAGTTCTTATCTGGCCTTTTCAGAAACACAAGGACCTTCTAGTTAATGTTTCCTTTGGGGAATAATGTCACTTCTGGTAGCACATTGATTTTCTACCAAGCAAAGATAATGCTTCACTGTTGCTGCCATTTCTTCTCCAGGCTACCACATTTGTCTAGCACAGTAGATTTCAACTACAGCTACACCAGAAGCATCTGGGGAGGCAGCTACACATGAGACTATGATTGGGTGGGGGTTCTTAACAAGTATGCAGGGGTGCTGATGCAGGACCTGGGCAGATCACACCCTGGGGGTCCTGACTATCTGAGTAAGTCACTTTCTAAAGAAGGTCTTGCCTTCAAGTAAGGTTGACAGGTGATCACTATAAAACACTTTCTCCTCTGCCTACTAAGTGTATCCACCATGGGATTGTGGGTGTGGGCTTCCAGTGTCTCAGACCCAATGACACATGCCACGAGGGCAGTTGTTGGTTAAGTCAGTCACTGTAGAGGAGCAGGCTGGGTGTTTGTTCCTGGTCTTCACGATCACATTTTATGTGACATTTTGTCATTTTATCCAAAGAGAAAGACAAACAACATGGGTTGAGTAGTGACAAGTATGTTTTAGGTATAAACAAGGGTTTGGTTCCAGTTACAAAGCTTTATATGGTGGTCTTCTGAGGCCTCTGCAGATGTTGATTTTTAAATTTCATTATTTATAGGACATTTGGAGTCTCACACATTATCTTGAAAGATTAACAGTAAACAGGAACTGAATTCCAGAAGGTTGAGAGACTAGGGATACCAAAGATTCCCACCAAGTGCCAGGCTGGTGGGGTTCTTTCCCTTGTGCCCACGTGCATGCCACGAGCCTGCTGTAGCCCTTACCTGCATCTGGGATGCTGTCCACAAAAGTACGGAATGATGTAAAATAACCTGGGGTTGGAACACTCGGGATAGTTTTCAAGAATACACTCATTGATATCCTAGAAGAGAAAACACAGCAGTCAGATGTCTTGTAGTCTCTGCAAGGCTCTATCAAATGCCGCACAGTTTAAGTAAAATTCGTGATTGAATTACACGGGCACACCTTGAGAAGATGAAGAGAATTCATAGATTTCAGGAGAAAACTTCTTTTTTGCCTCCCAGCATCCTGCTCCACTGGCCAGGCACACACAGGGCTGGGCCATTTTAGAGAGTGTATGCTTTGTTGAGTAAACTGCATCTCTGCATTTCCTGGTGGCTCCAAGTCTTAAGCTTGGTCACAGGCCTTGGGAGAGCATTTGTACCCACTGTGCTTTGTGGTGGCCCCAGCAGTTGCTAGCCAATTTGTAGGTATACAGTTGGCAATTAATAAATGTTTGTTGCATGAATTTAGTGTTTCTCTGTGTATCCATGCATCCAACAATTAAGTACCTACAACAGTCTCATAAGGGATTGTAAATTTTCGAGGGGCTGTAAAATCACTTCTAACGTTATATTAACTTAAAAAGTAGCAGGTCGTTTATATGCAAACACCTTCTCACTTTCAAAAGCAACAGTTGTGATTTCCAGGTTTTCCATTTCTCTTATATGAAGTTGGACATGGTCTTTCTGAGGGCATTACAAGAGCTTGAAATGGCTTGGTGGGGGTAAGGAGAAGGGCTCAAAACCAACTTTTATCAAGGTAGATTACATCAGACATTCTAAATAAGGCATGCTTGGTTCTCAGGTATTTCTAAGGAGAAAAGATAACTCATTCTACAAATAAACCAAACAGCTGTAGGATGTTTTTCCAGAGACAATATTGGCAAAGCAGATTAAGAGTGGACACAATTCCCAAACATGGTTGATGAAATTTATGAGTCGGTAGAAGCTACTGTATCTGATATACCGGTGTAGGTGTAGGTGTGTAGGTGTGGGTGTTTAGCTAGTAACAGTTTTTTAGTTCAAGTTGGGAATGAGAGAAATATAATTTACACTTTTTCTTAAAAACAATAATCCCCTCATACTTCTTCAGTTTACATACCAATTAAGTAAATTACACAATTACAATAACAAATTCAATGGAAATAAACAGAATCTGCAAAAAACACAATTGAGAGTACTCAAGCACTTGAGTTTACCATGAGAAGTGGAGGTGCAGGTTCCAGAGAGGAACAGATGAGAAGCGAATGGGGGAGCGCATCAGTCTGTCCAGCCACGTGGTGAAGGTGATTAAGAGCATCTCATTGTGTATGAAAACTCATTAAAATGCGAGACACTAGACCTGAAATACCTTTCTAAGAAGAGTTTGACACTGAAAGATGTATGTGTATGTGTATATATACATATACATATATTCATAGCTGCTATGAATTTATTAATTACAACAAAGTATGGCAGAACTTACGTGTTCATGGATGGGGGATTGGTTTTAAGAGAAATTATGGTACATTCACACACTGAAATACCAGACACCTGAAAAGAATGAGGAGGATCTGTGTGTGCTATCCTGAAAAGTCCTGGATAAATTTTCAAGTGAATAAAAGTAGACTACAGGATAATACGAACATGTAGGACAATATAAAAATCAACATGTTTACATAAACACAAAAGGATCTGGAAGGAGACACAGCACACAATTGAAAGCAGTTATTTCTGGTGGTTGGCATAAAGGAAGATGAGAATACCATCAATTTTTCCTTTATTCCTTTTTTGAAGTGTTAGCTTTTATTACAATGAATGCCTCTTACATTTATCGTGAGAAAACTATACAGAGATTTACACACTGTAAAACAAACCAAAGCTTGTGTGGGCGGGTGCCTGAGCATTGCCTTGAGGATGCTCTGAGCCCCCTGCCCTCCTCACATTTGAGGGTGTCCTCTGGTAGTTGGCCTCCCCCTGGAGCCTGAGCCTTTAGTCCGAGGGACCCAGTAACCCTGGTGGCCTCTCTCTGCAGCAGTGGCAACAGGGAGGGGGCCAGGAGCTGGGTGAGAAGCAGAGCCTAGGGTGATTCTGACCAGAGCAGAGTTCATCTGCTGAGGTTGAGATTTCACAAAGAAGGACAGAGTAAAGCGATGGGGGACATCCAAAGAACTGTCACATATGCAGTCAGCCCCCAGAGTCCTGCAGTAACAGGAGGAGCAGGGCACCAGAGACTGCCAGAGCCTCCTACAGAGGCTCTCATGGCACCTGCTGCTTCTCCAGAGCTGCCCTTGAGCTAGTACTTGTGCGCTTATTTGTTTAGGTGTAGGTCCCTCAACACAGACTGTTCACTGCATCTCCAGTGCTCAGCACCCTGCCTGGACAAAGCAGGAGTGCAATAGATACTGAATGAGTGAGTGAATAAATGGCAGAAGGAGAGAGACAAGACACACAGCTCCAGAGCAAGAAAGGAAGCAGACACCTCTTCCATTTGCGGAGCCTGCCAGGGTTTTGTCCTCAGCAACCCCAGGCTCGCAGGAGTAGACAGAGGGCATCAGCTGGTTGGTGAGGGGAAGGCGGAGGAGGCACCGGGACCTAAGAAGGCCACTTCCCTATTGGAATCCACAAATAACCTCACAAGGTCAATTTATGGGAAGACATAAATTCCTAGTTTTAAAACTGCAGCTAACAATTCTTTTCTTAGACCAAGGCACATGCTGGGGGATTTCAAAGAGTTCCATTTGAGCCCATTAGGTTGATGAATGGCGTTCATCACAACCCATCTATGGCGATGCTATAGGAGGATATAAATAAAGATGACTGGAGCGGAAGATCCAGAGGAAGCAGAAATGAGCTGAGAAGCCCCAGGCATCGAGCTGCCAACTGCTTGGCCACAACCACAGTAAGTAGGGATGCTGCTGTTTGGCAGCTTGAGGACCAGGGACTTGCAGGAAACTGCTCCTGGCACCTCCTACTCAGTCCACTCTTAGCAGAACCAAGACCTTTAGTGAGCAACATTTGAGCCTCCTGGGAAACGAAATGAGACCAATGAGCTGCACTTCCACTGGGCTGTTCTGACGGATGCCTTTCAGTCTTCTGGGACCATTTGGTTGCCCTGGTGTTCATGATTTATCTTTGGTCCAAGATTTACTATCCTGCATTGTTTTATAATCACCTTTTAATACCAAAGTTCTCTCAGCACATACATTTTCTAAATGATTATGCAACTTTATTTTTTCCTTCCATGTAGTGCTTCTAGGGTAAGATTGTTTTTTAAAAAAAAAAAGAAAAAAATATTTAATATGGATTTCAAACTTTTCTCTAAGATTGTCACCGCACTGATGACTTTGGCCAAGCCAGCTTGCTTGCCAGTACTTGATCTGTGACTTGCTCCTCTGGTTCCTGAGTCTTGGCACACACCATGGGCACCCCTGTAGTGCCCTTCCCTGCCAAGCCTAGCCCTTTGGGTCTTAACGTAAGACCCCACGCTACTCAAGATTTTGCATTATTAGGGAAATGAGATCGTCTCTCTGAGTAAGCATTCCAGATAACTATGAGAATCTTTTTCATTGCCAACACTGTACAAAAATTAATCCATTTGTGTTGCAATGTATTCTAAACTGTACTATTTTAAAAATCATATGCTTTCCTCCCTCTAGATTTTTTTTTTGGTTCGTCTTCTTCCATTCTGATCTTACAGCAAAATCATCTTTTATCCACTTGCTCCTGTAATGTTTCCACCAGATGGATGGTGATGGGTGACCCTCATCTTCTGAGTCCAAAGGGCTGGCTGGTCTCAGAGCAAACCCCAGTCATTGCCTCCAGTTCCAGGGAGTCCTTCCTGAGGCCTCTCTCACCCTCACTCCCACAGCCCCTCTTCACCCCCACAGGATGATGACAGTAGCTTCCCAGCCAGCAGCTCTTCCTTCCACCTCTCCTCTCTGAGTGCAGCCTCCAGAGTTGCCCCAGTCTGCACGTCCTTGCTCTCCTTGGAGGACTCTTATTGACAATGGAACAGGGATAAAAATCAGGGCACCTGATACACACTGTGAGTTCCCTGGCCAGACTCCCAGGGCATTCGAAATGCAGGGCCAGGAATGTGCATTTGAAAGAACCTCTGGCGACTCTGAGAGGATGGTCACTCTTCATGAGCTGTCTATGTATTAGGTCATTCATTCCATGCCTTTGCTCTTCCTCTCCCTTGCCACCTCCCTCCTCACCTAGTCTCAATAGCAGGCTCAGGGTTCTGGCGGGGAGAGTTAACATACTCCAGTCCAGCTGGGCTAGTGCTCACTTGGGTCCAGGAAAAGGGGACAGATGTGACCATGGGCTTCCTTCCATGCTGGCCATTCACTGCCAGCCACATCTGGCAGATAGGGTCCCTGGGACAGGGCTCAGGTGCCACATCGCATACGCTCTTCTTCACTGTTGGCTGGAACCCAAATGTCTCCAGGAGTGGGGTCTGTCTGGGACCTCATCCATCAGCTGGGACCTGGCACTCTAACCTAGTTCTAGTCCTCAGGCTAGATCTGCTCCCAACATTCCCTGCCAGTGGCCAGGATTCTTTTAGAAGTGGACAGACTTCCTCATGGTGCCCATGAAAGGAGCTCCAAGCTGGCCCGAGTGCTCCTGGCATCCTGAAATAACCTTCCCACCCACCTTGCAGGGGCTCCTCTGTGCATCAACACTTGCTTCACCCACATGAGGGCTCGCTCTAGAGATCAGACACTGAGCTGGAGGCCTGGACACCTCCTACTCTCTCCCTGTCAGCGAATTTTCACAGCCCTGACTCCTTCTCCTCACTCTGCACTGCCAGGCCCACAGGCCTCTCGTCTGCTTCTGCCCGAGACATAAAACTGCTCATTTATTTCTCTGTAGCTCAAGAACCAGACAACTGCTTCCTTTCTTGGATTTCTAGTTTTAATTTTAGAAAAGGTGGAAGGAAGAAAATCCCAGGTGGAGTTAATTTTATCACAAAAGGTGAACTTAGAGACGATTCATATTTTACTTATCCTTATATAAGACAGCACCTTCTCTGAAAGCCACTGAACTGAAAAAAGACTTACTGGTGTTTTTACACAGCTCCATGCTTGAAACGTGGATCCGTTTTGTTCATATGGCCCATGACTTTCAAAGACAGGATTTCTGGCTGCTTTCAATAGCAGAATCCTTAAGAGGCCATACGCAAAGTTCCTTGAAAAGGAGATTTGGGTGCTGGTCTCAGCTCCATGATTAATTAGCTGGGTGTCCTCAGCTAAATCATGCCATCTCTGAGCCTCAGTTTCTTGAGCTACATAATCTCAGTCGATGAAACTGCAGATGAATGTACCTGGTACCAACCGTTTTTGTTTGTTTGTTTGTTTGTTTGAGACAGAGTTTTCACTCTTGTTGCCCAGGTTGGAGTGCAATGGCGCGATTTTGGCTCACTGCAACCTCTGCCTCCTGGGTTCAAGCGATTTTTCTGCCTCAGCCTCCTGAGTACCTGGGATTACAGGCAGCCGCCACCATGCCCAGCTAATTTTTTGTATTTTTAGTAGAGACAAACTTGAACTCCTGATCTCAGGTGATCCACCTGCCTTAACCTCCCAAAGTGCTGGGATTACAGGCATGAGCACTGCGCCTGACAATAACCAACTTTTAAGAATAGTTTTATAATCTCAAGATCTAGAAAAAGTGCTAATTTCTCAGATTCCAAAACTTATGAGTTAATACAAGGCTTTTACTCTGCATTTATCATTTAAACTTTTCACATTTCATGAACGGCAGAGAGAGAAAACCACAAAGGCTGGTATCAGACAAACCTCAGTTCAAACCTTGGCTGTACCTCTTTTGAGTTGTGGAGTCTTTGGCAAACGTTCACTTTTCAAAAGCTCAACTTCTTCATCTGTAAAATGAGGACAATAATACTTGCCTCATAGACACTTTACTAAGATTAGAAATCATTTATATCCGTTATTTTACCTGCCACTCACCTGTTAAGATTATGCCATCTTTATTATACCTTCAGCATTTCAATTCCTTTTTCCTTAATCTTATATTCAAAAACACCATTCTTGGTGATTCTGATAGTTTTTTTTAAAATAGTGACTCTGGCTAACTCACAGTGGAAACAGAGGGGAAGAAAAATATGGAAACATGTAATATGCTATCTATGTTAAATCAAAACAACAACACAATTTGATGGAAACACAAACGGTATTATGCAAAACACACCACCGTGGAACTCTGGACTTCTTATAGCTCATATTACTCTGCACATGACACAATGTAATACGATGACATACAAAGCTCTTTTCCAATGCGGATTTAAAATTGATTTTGGAGCCAGTCTTCACACGCTAAAAATATGGATATTATGGAAAAGGATGGTTTCTTATGCTGGCTGTGTTAGAAGTGGGACGGAGAAAAATGGCTGAGTGTCATTCACCACTGAGGTAGTACCCAAATCCTTGACCCATATGTGGCCCATGGTAATCAGAGTACAAGTTTAATGGGCTAAATGGAATGGACGTAGTCTAAGCTAACTTTTATTGCCTCACACACTCTTCCTTGTAAGCCTTTTTCAACCTTGTAAAAATTTTGAGCCAGAACCAGAGGAGTCAAACAAGACTTTTTAGTGAGGCTTAACGGATTTGAAAGTGGCAGACGGCAGATGACCATCATTCTCCCGTTCCATGCTCATGTCTAGCGTGAATCACTGATGACACACTGTAGTTGAGATGGGAAGTGTCCTTCAGAATTCTTCTCAATACAGCCATCCAGGAAGCACCAGCATCAGCCAGAGAAGCATGTTGCTCTCCCTGTTGTAAGTACAGCTTGCAATGTTGGATGTTTAATATCTGTGGCATCTACCGTAGTGGCTTTGTGGTCCTTTACACCACTTCTGAGTTTATGGCTATGTGTCTGATGGCAGGATGGCAGATAAAGAATTTCTGGGTAAGTGGGACATCATGCTACATTTACTTTAATTATTTCATTTTTTTTTTCATATGAGTTAAGTAAATCCTTAATAAACAAATTGGCTTTAAAATTATTGGGAAAATAAACATGGAAATGCCTTTTTGCTTGTTTGTTTTTTGAGACGAAGTCTCACTCTGTCACCCAGGCCAGAGTGCAGAGGCACGATCTCAGCTTGCTGTAACCTCTGCCTCCCAGGTTCAAGCAATTCTCCTGCCTCAGCCTCCTAAGTAGCTGGAACTACAGGCGTGTGCCACCCACACCCAGCTAATGTTTGTATTTTTAGTAGAGACAGCGTTTTGCCATGTTAGCCAGGCTGGTCTCCAACCCCTGACCTCAGGGGATCCACCCTCCTTGGCCTCCCCCAAAAATAGAAATGTCTTTGGAATTGTCAGTATACATCCTTTGCGGGGGTATCTATCTCCTCAAACATTTATTCTTTGTGTTACAAACAATCCAATTATATACTTTTAATTATTTTAAAACAGACAAATTATTTTGACTATAGTCACACTGTTGTGCTAGCAAATACTAGGTCTTACTAATTCTGTCCAACTATGTTTTTGTACCCCTTAACCCTCCCCACTTCTCCCCCACCACCAACCGCATTACCCTTTCCAGTCTCTGGTAACCAGTCTTCTACTGTCTATCTCCATGAGTTCAATTATCTTAATTTTTAGCTCCCACAAATAAATGAGAACATGCAAAATTTGTCTTTCTGTACCTAACTTATTTCATTTAACATAATGACCTCCAGTTCCATCCGACATGACCTCCATGTCGTTGCAAATGACAGGATCTCATTCATTTTTATGGCGGCATATCTACATTTATTTTAGCGAATATCCTTACTCACTGGGGGCACTAGTCCAATGAAGCTCTTAAATTCTGAAACTGAAACACTTATGGACACAAGAGACCAAACATTTTTTTGAAATCATTCATTTGGATTCCAAGAGTGTGAGTTTCCAATTTCTACTGCATTGAACTAAAGACAAAGAAATAGTCACAGTTTTTATTTTTTATTTTTATTTTTTGGTTGAGACAGAGTCTTGCTCTGTCTCCCAGGCTGCAGTGCAGTGGCGCAATCTCGGCTCACTGCAACCTGCACCTCCCAGGTTAAGCGATTCTCCTGCCTCAGCCTCCTAAGTAGTTGGGATTACAGGCACGTGCCACCATGCCCAGCTAATTTTTGTATTTTTAGTAGAGACAGGTTTTCAACATGTTGGTCAGGCTGGTCTTGAACTCCTGACCTCGTGATCTGCCCGCCTCAGCCTCCCAAAGTGCTGGGACTACAGGTGTGAGCCACTGCACCTGGCCAAAATAGTCAGTTTTATGCTGAAATGTTCCATTATAAGATGAAGACCAATCTAGTATCCAGCTCAGTTTTCATTAGGTTTTTGGTAGGCTCTTTTCAATGAACTACAGCAAAGTTTACAAGCATTTGAGATGCCTGTGGGTAGGACCCGGTGGAAGCTGCAGTGCCTCTCCCCCAGAAATAGCCCTGCACTTCTTCTGGTTAACACAGTGTCACTAAAACAAGAAACCACAGTCTTGGAGGTTCAAGGGGTTTTGATGCTTTTCAGAGATATGGAGCCCACAACTACGATGGTTTCATAGAGTCTGGAAAACACGTGGTGCCTAACCAGATAAAAATAACACCTCCCGATGGAATCAAACTGGCTAATAGACACACTGGTGGCTTCTATTTCTATAACAAACTATTTATCACACTTCTATCTAAAAGATCAAAAATACAACCAATTCAGTCATAGAGATTAGGGTAATTGTAGTACATGTCATTGGAAATAATTGCAGTCATTTAAAATGTTTACAAAGAATATACAGGAAAAATGCTTATCTGAGAAAGTCAGGATAAAATTAATACATAATATGACTACAACCCCATTTTTTTTAAACCTATATTTTAAAGCTAGATGGGAATAAAGTAAATTTAAAAAAAATTTAAATGCGTCTGAGATGGCAGAATTAAGGATTTTCCCCTTTTTCTTTTTTGGTCTTAAAATCTTATTTGATGTATATGTGCTATTGAAAAAAATTAAAAAATGTTTGTCAAAGTAATATGTACATGTCAAAAAAAAAAAAGGTTATAATGAAAGCAACTATCTCTTGTTCTACACTGCTCTGCCTCTCAGTTGTGTCCCTCAGAGGTTAAGAATCCTATTTAACTGGATTCTATGTCTGACTATTGCTTGTTTTACTCTCTTGTTTTTCTGCAGTAATTCCTCAAGTAACTTTTTGCTTTGCTGTTTCTAGCTTACAAGGAATTTGTTGCTAATAATGTTCTCAATAACTTGCAGGTGATGTGTGTGTGTGTGTGTGTGTTTTAACATCAGAGAAGATTGTGTTCTCTTTAATATTTCTCTCTCTAATCCTATTTTCTGAAATCTCACTATGGTAGACCTAGTATTGTGCTGAACACTTAGCAGGCCCTTTTAATCTGGGGCTTAAGATATTGGTTTTTTTTGGTGTGTGTATGTGTTTAAATAATTTTTCTCTCCTTCGTTTTCTGCATTCTTTAATTCTAGTTTTCTAATTGGTTTTTGAAGCTTGAATGATCTTTTATAATTGTTACTCTTTCATCTTTTCTTACTCTGTCTTTTTGCTTTTCTTCTAAGAGATTTTTTGATCTTCTATGTCCTTCCTCTGAATTTTTGATCATGACAATCATATTCTAATGTCTAAACATTCTTTCTTGATGCATGCTGATTTCCTTCTTATAACATCCTGCTCTATCTATGGATGTAACATTTTCTCTAATGCCTCTGAGGAAACTAAGTAAAGCTCCCTCTTGAAGCTTTATTCTTTTTCCTGAAATTTGTCTCCCTTAGGATTATTGTTTCCATTTGCTTATTTTAGCTCCCGTCTTTTAAGGTGCAGTCCTTCTTCAAATAGCTATGGATGTTTTCTTGTCCATTCGTATTTAATGATGAGTCAGGAAAAACTGATGGAGAACTGTGCTGACATTGGCAGAGTTTATCAAACAGTGGGCTGCACCACCCTGCTGGTGATTATTTAATGGCCAGGTTGGGAGGTCTTTTCTCTGGAGACATTCTAATACCTTGAGAATGAATCAGTTTTTCACCCAGTAGACAGCTGCTGGGTGCTGGGCTTTCCTAGGTAGGGTAGGGATGAAATAAAGGGCTCCTCTTCCATATAGATATCTCCAGTCCATCCTTCTGCTGTCAGTCTCTTGCTTTATCCATCATCCCAGGCATTTCCAAATAAGCCTGGAGTCTTATTCAGCTGCATTTTCTCCTCCAAATGCACTCTAGACTGTGGCTTCCCGGCGGCCCAACTTTATCAGTTACCAACATTGTATGCCTTCTCCCAGATTTAAGGGTTTCAACCTTGTTTTTCTCCTCACTGTTGTGTATCTGACCCCTTAAAATGTCCTTATTATCATCTTAAGGGGTACTGGGCGAGAACTAAGTGCTGCCCACTTGCCTTCTTACACTGAAAATTGTTCAGCAAGGGCAAGTTCCACCCACCTCAAGCACATACACCATGAATCATGTACAGATGGAGAAACTGAAATAAAATCAATGCAAAGGAAAACTTAATGGCAAAATCTAAGACCTTAGAAATACTGATTGCAAATCCCTATAACTTCAAAATGGAATCTTATCTTTTGACTCAAACATTAATGCAACATTTTAACATGTTAAAATGTCTATAAATATTAAAAATGCCTTATTTTTTGCAACATAATTCCTGCCTCTGTGGGAGATTTCAATTTTTCTCCCTCAAGGCTATGGCAAATCGGCAGAAAAATCTCTCACTAAATAAGTTAGTTCATGGACTGCACAGCAAGGCACCATAACCAGCAATCACCAGTTGGTGACCTACCAGCTGTTAAGTAAGGTCATTTCCTTACCCTAACCTTACTGCAGCAACTGTTTATCTCTTAAAGAAGCCAGGAGGCAAATTTAAATAGAAATTTGTGAGTATGAGCAACATGGGAAGAAACAGACAAAATAAATAGATCTGGGCTCTCACTGCACCTTAGAAAGAAAAATGAAATATAAAAATGTAAGACAGCAAGAGGAAGCAACTGGCCTCTTGGATTTTCAGGCTCCTCTGCTCCTTAGGGGTGGGACAGATTGGCGTCTCTTTCTTACAGCCAAAAACAAAAAACCTTGTCTTAAATGTTTGCCTGGAGGCCGGGCATGGTGGTTCACGCCTGTAATCCCAGCACTTTGGGAGGCTGAGGTGGGCAGATATTCTCAGGCCAGGAGTTCGAGACCAGCCTGGTCAACATGGTGAAACCCCGTCTCTACTAAAAATACCAAAAAAATTGGTCAGGTGTGGTGGCACGCACCTGTAATCCCAGCTACTCAGGAAGCTGAGGCAGGAGAATCGCTTGAACCTGGTAGGCGGAGGTTGCAGTGAGCCAAGATCACACCACTGCACTCCAGCCTGGGCAACACAGTGAATCTCCATCGCAAAAAAAAAAAAAAAAAAAAAAAAAAGGTTTGCCTGGAATGACATCTTGATCACTTTTTGGAATGCATGAAGTTAGCCATGATTTTGTGATAGAAGTCCAGTTAAGAGAAGTCATTCATTCATTCTCTCTACTGGAACCTGAAGTTCTTAAAATCATTCAGAAAAACCTGTAAACTACAGACAGAAGATAATAAATGAGCATAACCTGCTAAGACAGATAAGATGTTGACTCTGTGGTTATGGAAAGGGAAAAATGCAAAGTGGAAAACCAGTTCAATATTTATGGCATAGAAATCAAAACCACAATGATATACCATCTCACACCAGTCAGAATGGCGATTATTAAAAAGTCAAAAAACAACAGTTGCTGGTGAGGCTGTGGAGAAATAGAAATACTTTTACACTGTTGTTGGGAATGTAAATTAGTTCAACCATTGTGGAAGACAGTGTGGCGATTCCTCAAAGATCTAGAACCAGAAATACCATTTGACCCAGCAATCCCATTACTGGGTATATACTCAAAGGAAGATAAATCATTCTACTATAAACATATATGCATGCAAATGTTCACTGCAGCATTATTCATAATAGCAAATACATAGAATCAGCCCAAATGCCCATCAATGATAGACTGGATAAAGAAAATACGGTATATATACGCCATGGAACACTATACAGCCATAAAAAAGGAACAAGATCATGTCCTTTGCAGGGACATGGATAAAGCTGGAAGCCACTATCCTAACAGCAAACTAACAAACTAACATAGGAACAGAAAACCAAATACTCCATGTTCTCACTTATAAGTGGGAGCTGAACAATGAGAACACATGGACATAGGCAGGGGAACAACACATACTGGGGAGTGTCAGTGGGGTTGGGGAGGGAGAGCATTAAGATAAATAGCTAATGCATGTTGGGCTTAATACCTAGGTGATGGGTTGATGGGTGCAGCAAACCACCATGGCACACATTTACCTACGTAACAAAAGTGCATGTCCTGCACATGTATTCTGGAACTTACAATTTATAACATATTATGGCATAGTTTGAGTGTAAGAAATGCCCACTGTGAGTGGACTGCAGGTAGTAGTCCTGTCCAGTTGTTTTCAGTTGGTTACAAGGATCTCTTTGGCCACAGTGGGAACCCTCCTTGAGGCAACCCTCTTCAGCCACCCTCAGGTCTGCACTGCTCCCTCTTCCAATCTGACGCTGTCCTGGGTGTGATTGTGTTAGCATGACCCTTGTCATTACCGCCTTTCCCCAGTCTCTTCAGGGCCTTTCATCCCTCAGTCACTTGGGGCTCTCTGTGGCGTCTCTGATTCCCATCCATCAAACATGGCTCTCAACTAGGTGTCTGGTGGAAATGATTTCATAAATTAATGCTCACTGAAGAATAAATAAATAAGTTATCAAGCTCAATGTGCTTCCAAGAAATACTTGCATTTTAGTGGAAATCAGTCCTTTAATCCAAAGAAATGAGGTCTAATGGTGGTGGAGAGAGGGAGGAAGAGAAGAAGGAAGGGGCTAACCGTTATTGAGTATCAATCGTTTTATTCAGTAAAAGTTTGTGAAGGAATGAAAAGTACACTGGAGACTTTACTAATTCTATCTCATTAAATGAGCAAAGTTCGGGCCCACTGTCAATTTGGTGAGAGGCAGAGAGACACTGCTCAGGTTGTGTGCCCTTTGTCTTCTCAGAAGGCTCCCAGAGGTCACCTTGAACTTCCTGTCAGATCCTGAATTCTTCTCCAGCTTCTGGAGTCTTCTTTCCTCTACAGCCAGGGCTGCTCAACCCTCTCCAATCCCATGGCTAATCCTGGACCCAGAAAAGAGGGATGTAAGGAGCTCCAGTAAAAGGAAATGTCAACGTACACAGAGGGTCTGTTGGGGAGGTGCTGGATGGGTAGGGCTCCAAGACCTCCTGCCCTACCCAAGCCAGACGAGCTCTGCTTTGCCTGGGTTTACATATTGGGTTCTCTGTAAGGCTTCATTTGATATAAAGGTTCTAGACCTGAGAATCATTGCTTTAGGCCAGCATGCTGAGGCTCAAGACATCTGATCACCAGCCTGGGCAACAAAAGGTTGTCTCTACAAAAAAGTTTTAAAAAAAATCAGCTGGAGGTATAGTGGTTCATGCCTGTAGTCCCAGCTACTCAGGAGGTTGACATGGGAGGATCACTTGACCCTGGAGGTCGAGGCTGCAGTGAGCTGTGATTGCACCACTGCACTCCGGCCTGGGCAACAGAGTGACACCCTGTCTCTCTCACACACACAAAAGGCACGTGATCAGCTAGCATGACCCTATTCCTGTGCCCTAGTTCTGCCCATTGTACTTCTTCCTTGTTTCTGAGTTTTGGGCCCACCTGGTTCTCCATTTCTTAACTGAAGCTATGTTTTGCTGCCTGTATCTGAGCCTCTGTCTTCGTAGCTTGCTCAGTACTCCTGGTTCAGAACACAGAGTGGCAGTGGTCTGATCTGCTTTCACTAGGTACTTCCTCCAACGGAATAGTCTTGCTGGTGAATATCCAGCCAGTCACCAGGCCCGGTTGTTAGCATGAGCTTTTATGTTACCTACTTCTGGATTTGGGGCCTTTTCCTGGGGCACCATGGGCCCTTCATCATGTCATAGATGCTTCAACTTGCCCACTGTCACTCTGTGTTCTGCCTGCCTCAGTGTGGACATCCGGCTCTTACACTGCTCCCCACTTCACTATATAAGCAGGGCCAGGAAGTCTGATCTCAAGGACTGGGTCATGACTGCTGGCTCCCAAGATTAAAGAGCACCTTGTGGAAAAAACAAGAATGTGAGAAAACCTTTCTCCTCTTCCTCTCCCTTCTGTAGTCCAGCTGTTGACAATTCTATTCCTCTGCCCACTTTACCTTCAAAGAAAAGAGGGAGCTACCACATCCACGTTAACAAGGGGAAGAGTAGATTTTTTGTATGTATGATAGCATTAAATACTATGTCCTATTAAATACTATATTCAATACTGTAATATACTATATTATATGTAATACTATATTAAATACTATATTCAATAGCATTAAATACTATGATCTATTTTCTAAGTGCCAAAAATATTTTTTAAAAAACATAGCCTCATTTATCAGAAAGAAATGTAAGTTGCTGTAATTCGGTCTACAGTGTCATTATCAGGCATTTCCTGCAGAGCGTGTCAATTCCTTGATGATTTTAGTTGTCATTATCTATTCGGAATGAATAGAGGCCCTGTGAGTCTACTAAACGCTGGGGACACCAGCCTGGCCTTCAGGAAGGCACACAGGTGGGGTGCTGGGCTGGCTTCCCTAATTCCTCTCTGAACCTTCTAAAAGCCAGATTCACAGATTCAATGCTCTTCCAGTTTCCGGGGCAGGAAGAGCTGCCAAATACACAGAATTTTGCCAGGTTATATGGTCATTTTATTAGGCGAATAAAAGTCTACAGATTTTAGTGCAAAACCACTGGGCCCAACCCAGTTTTGTACAAACATTTTCAAAGGTAAAAGTGGAATACATTATCAGTCACTAGTGCTCACCATTATAGTGTTTTTGGCTAACAATCATTTTCCTTCTGTCTATGATGTCTGAAACCTTAGCACAAAGAATGCCTTTCAGCAGAGGTTAGCCCCACTGGGAATTACCTATAAAACCACTAGGTGCCCTAAATTTTTTACCAAATTGGACATCAAAATGATCTTAAAATATTTTGGCAAAAATTTTTGGGCATAAATTTTACATAATCATAAATTATAAGGACTGAATCCAGTGGTTAATTGAATACTGGGGAAAAAGGGGTGGGAGAGAGCTATTATTGTCTTTAATGCCAGTGATTAGAAATGAACCACAAGGTAAACTTCACACTTGGGATTCTAACTTTAAGTTTTCAACCATACTATTGTAATACAGTTTAAAGGCCTTCTATAAAGGCATAGTTCCATAGGCCACAGTTCTATCATGCCATGATATGGTCTACTGTAAATTTATTTCAGAGGTTCTTAATTTAGGGTAGTTTAAAATGGTTTGCTTATTGTGTTTAAACAATTCAAGCTGGAATCTCCAACCAATGAATGCCAAGATTCTTTAATTACATTATGAATTAAGGCATCTACTGTACATAAGACATCACAGTAAGCACTCTGGCTTTAAGTGGCCAATGAATAATTGGGTTGATTTTCCTTTATAATAGGTAACTATGCTAATACTTATATGGAATATCTTCTTGGTAGTTCTGTTTATTTTTATGATTTTTTAAAAATTAATGCCTTTGCCTTATATTAAAATGTGTCAAATGGCCAGGTGCAGTGGCTCACGCCTGTAATCCCAGCACTCTGGGAGGCTGAGGCAGGTGGATTACCTGAGGTCAGGAGTTCGAGACCAGCCTGACTAATATGGTGAAATCCCATCTCTACTAAAAATACAAAAATTAGCCGGGCGTGGTGGTGGGCACCTGTAGTCCCAGCTATTTGGGAGGCTGAGAGGAGAATTGCTTAAACCCAGGAGGCGGAGGTTGCAGTGAGCCTAGATCATGCCACTGCACTCCAGCCTGGATGACAGAGTGAGACGCCATCTCAGAATATAAATAAATAAAAAGTAAAAATTAAAATGTGTCATATTATTTTTTCTACACTAAATTTATTTAGTTTTTAACTGGTAACTCTCCCCAATTTCATTATTTTCAGTCTCTACTTTTAGCAAATGAACCTCTCTAGTTTTAATAAATTAATTTAATCATTTACTTTTAGTGAGATTAAAATACTTAGATTTATTTCTGCATCTTACATTGTGTTTTTTAAAATTTGCTATTCTTTTTTTCCTGTATCTTTTTTCTTTTCATGTCTTCTGTTGGTTTAATAGAGTTTTTAATAATATCCCTTCCCTGTCCTCTACTGCTTTAGAATCTAAGGATTACATTTTACCCTTACATTTTTTTTTAACATTCTAAGATTTTTTTTTTTTCAAACACATGGATGACTCTTACAACTTAAGAAAATAAAAATAACAAAGGAGCTTAAGATACTTTCATTACTGAAAGAGTCTGAGGAAGGGCACAGAATTTTAAAAATTCATTTATAGATAGATGGTGAGAAAGATGAGTGAACGGAAAAGTCATTAAATTTTTTTTAACATTCAAACTTGACTAAATTTTTTCTAATAAAGTGTGAAGTAATTTGGTTTTCTTATATTCCTCCAAATCTGAGATGAATTTTAGCAACTTTATCCATTAAACACCACTCACCTCTTCTTTTTAAAGTTGGCTAATTGTAATCTTTTTTAAACATACAACTTTTAACACTTAATATTCAACTCATTTACCAACATGTTTTACTCAACAGCTCTGTTCACTATTGCTCTTTATGCCCTTGTACCTTAATTTCCCCCATAATTCATATTTTAGTAATGCTTTTAATGAAGTCAGTAAGTAGGAAACTCTTTCTGTGTCTGAAAAAGGTCAGTCCAGTGATTGTTTAGCTGGGTATAAAATTCCAGGTTCACAATTTTTTTATCTCAACACTTTGAAGATATTACTGTACTGTCATCTGATATCCATTGTTGCTGGCAAGAAGTCTGCTATGAGCCTAATTATGATTCTTTCATTGGTCATCTGCTTTGTTTCCTTTTCCTTGATATATTCAGTTTCACTCTAAAATACTTCTGTGAATATTTAAGTTTGTTTATTCTGTTCGGTACTCCCAGTATACTTTTAGTATGAAGAATCACCTCTCCAGGCTGGGCACGGTGGCTCACGCCTGTAATCCCAGCACTTTGGGAGGTCGAGGTGGGCGGATCCAAGGTCAGGAGATTGAGATCATCCAGGCGGGTGGATCCGAGGTCAGGAGATTGAGATCATCCTGGCTAACACAGTGAAACCCTGTTCCTACTAAAAATACAAAAAAAATTTAGCCAGGCATGGTGGCGGGTGCCTGTGGTCCTAGCTACTCAGGAGGCTGAGGCAGGAGAATGGCATGAACCCAGGACATGGAGCTTGCAGTGAGCTGAAATCAGGCCACTGCCCTCTAGCCTGGGCAACAGAGTGAGACTGCGTCTCAAAAAATAAAATAAAATAAAATAAAATAAAATAAAATAAATAAATAAAGAATCATATCTCCAATTTTAGAATATTTTGTCTTTTAATTGCTTCAAATATTTCTTCCCTAACATTTTTCCATTCTCTTTTTTTCTGGATCTCCTATTAGATGCCTATTGAAACTTTACAATATTTTTTCCATATCTCTTAACTGCTCGCTCTATCTATCTCTCTCTCTCTCTCTCTCTCTCTCTTTCTGTATTGCATTCTTGGTGAATTTCTCTTGACTATTTTCTAAATTCATTAATGTTCTCTTTAACTTTAGTTTAGAGTTTATCCATTTCTTAAACTTTTACTTCAATAACCATATTTTTCATTTTACTTAATTATTTTAAAGATATCCTCATGTCCTTGTTTCATGTCTCTCTTACAATTTTCTGCTCTTTTTAAATGGAAGCTATTCATTCTTTTGTCTTTTCAAACATCCTAGGCACATTTATTTTAAAGACTTTGTCAGGTTGTTCCTTAAAGCCATCTGGAGTGTATTCATTTTCCAATACTAGATTTTGCTGCCTGCCTTTCTTGGTATTGGATTTTTTTCCCGTGTTCCTTAGAATGTATGGTCTGTAGGCTCATTTTGGGTGGGAGATTCATCATCTGCCTCCGTCTCCTTCCTCTCTCTGCTGCCTCTCTCCTCTCTCTGTCTCCATTTCTTCCTCCTTCTCACCCTCTGTCTTACTCTAGTGGTTGTGTGGCTACTATCATCTGGACTCCTGCGTCCTCAGTCCAGAATCAGGTCTTAGTTTCACTTCCTATCTTATGAGAGCAAGGAGAATATTACACATTTGGTTACAAAGGAGCAAATAGTTTGGTTCACTTCTTACTTGTGAGTTTGTGGTTTTGTTTTTCCATCTCTCTACATCTCTAGCCTCTTATAAAGGCATAGTTCCAGGCAGAAGATGAGCAGTTGCTACGTTTAACTTCCTTTACTTGAAAGTGAGGGGAAGTGTGGCTTCTCACCCCAGGCCTTGGTTTAAAGCACTGAGCCTGGTCTGGCCCTCATGTTAGCCAGGGAACTTCTAGTCTCCTTTACCTTGTCCTATTCCTGGCTGCCACTACTGGATTCTGGACCACAGCCCAGCTGGCCTGTGGATTCGTCATTGCTCACCACTCAGGAATTCCTCCATGCATGAGGATGTTCTTATTTTATAATAAAGCTGGTAAATCCTTTGGATTTCCTCTTTTTATATTCTATCAATCATTACAATATATTTGGGATCAAGAGAGTGTGAACTCACTATAGCATCTTGATTGGGAGCCCTGTATGGGCTATTCATGCTTCTTTTCTACAGTGAGGTCTATCAGAGGAAATGCTGAGTGCAGAGGCATGGATAAACTGGGGTGTAAGGAGTGAAACTTGCTAAATCTGAGGAAAGAAGTTGGGTAAGATGGCAAGTCTGTGCCAAAGCAAGGTCACATGTTTAACGAAACGTAATCATTTTTGCTCTGTATGTCAGAGAGCAAAGGGCAATGCACAGTTTAAGTCAGACATCAAACAGCCATATTCTGAGGGTTCTTCTTACAGACCCTGTGAGACACCTGTTACATTATAGCAGTGACTTTGTCTTAATGGTGTTGCTTTGAGTCTATTATTAGTGTTGCATGTTGCCAAAAGTTCCAGAATTTGAAGTATGCCATGAATATAAAAAGTTATAATCTTTGTTCTACATATTCTGTATTAGAAGTATATTCTAACCTAGAAGATTTGCCTCTCTGTATTATGGTACCCACCCAGTGCCAGATAGGTGTTTTATTATAGTTTCTAAAAATGGTATTCAAAGATAATGAAATTTTTATTTGAATTATCCTATGCCTAGCAAATCACCATGGGAGTCTGGGTGTCTAATAAAAGGTTTCAGATGATACTACTGTTTTTCAATAAACAACATCATAAAAATTTCATCAGTGAAGTCAAGTCCAGAATACAAGTACCATTAAATTTTGAACAAAAAGTACTTAAGTGATCTATAGATAAAGATATATCATGGTTGATACTTTTTCTTACTAGATATCTGCGTGACTGAAATGACATTAAATGACCTATAAACTACTCCCTGCTGGAAAAGGTGCATTCCAGATGTGGGCTCCACTTAGAGGAATAATGACTTCGGGATTTTGCATCTTGGTCGTCTGTGATTCTCATCTCTGCAGCCCAGAAGGAGCCACGTGGCTGGATCTCTGCCGCTGGCTGACTGCTGTGAGTACTATAAGTGATGCCTTGGTTAACCAGGCATGCACCAGCCACCTGGGCTGCAGTGCTGCGCTGCTTGCTGCATTCAGACCAGCACACACATGGCAGCAGCCTTAGCCTATAAGGGGTTGCACTGATTATATTCTGAAGCATACAGTCAATGGGGCCATCTGTCCTTCTAATATGACCCATCTTGTCCTTCCAATTGACCCATCTTGAGATGCTGATGACACTCTTAAAATAAGCAGGAGGTCAGGTTTATAGAGGGGCCCGCATCCCTACCCCCTACTTAGTCACATAGAAAATGGAGAGATCACTATTTTGAGTTTTCTCTAGGAGGGGCAGTGTGATATTGTATGAATGCACTGCCAGTGCACTCCATGGGGACTACAATTTTGCTGTTCTCAAGCTTAAAGTAATCACGGAAATATATTTTAACTTTTTTGTGCTCTGCTTGTAATACCAGAAGGAAAAGGTGTCTATAAAACTTAGGCCGGAGATCAGAAGGGATACTGCAGACTTTGGTGAAAAGTTGAATGATGAGGTGGAGAGAAAAGAACCATTCACCTCAAATCTGTTCATTTCACCTGTTATAAGAAGCCCACAGCATAGTCCACGTCTCCACAGTTTAGTACTTCCTGGAGGCAGTACTGAACAGAAAACTCAAGCTCAAACATCTTCTCAACCAACATGAAGCTTTGTGACTGTAAGAACGGCAGGAATTCCTGGGAAACCAAGAATGTTCTTTAAGGGATTTATACCATAAAAGTTATTTATGGCCCCTTTGGGCCACACAAATTTTGAAAAGCCACAGCAACTGTCTCAGTCTCAGAATTTTAATGATTTTGCCTTCTTAGCTCAAGAGGTTCAGAATTTTGTTTGCTTTCACATCCAATAGTCTAATAGTTTTGGCTTAAGAACCCAAAACAAACCACAAGAGTCACACTTTCAACCTCTGGTTATCCAGGGTATAAACAGCATGTTTGTGGATTTTTTAGGCCGGCCCACAGCTTCTCCTTTCTGTGGCTCCATAATCCCAACCCAGAAGGTCATTAAGGACTCATAATAAGTTTAATAAAGAGATGTTGAAACTAAATAAAATAATTTTAAATTAACAAGGAATTTCGGTTTCTCAAGATGCTAGTATCATGAGTGACTAAGAATTGTCTGTAAATGGAGCTTCACTGGACTATTCTCTTTTATGAATATATAAAATTTTCCATAATGTTATAAAAAGCAAACAAAAAAATCCCAGAAAAAATAAATGACTGTTAGTATGGTGTGTTCCCCAGTGTGTGTTCTCATCTTCAGAGAATATGAACCGGGGTTTATGTTGGTTCACTAGATGCATATATCCTAAAACATAGCTGCATATAATAAGAATATTAGGGAACATTCTGTAAGGAAGCTCAATTTTTTTCCTGCCTTCATTTTCCCTTTTTCTAATTCATTTTTTTCATTCATTCACTCATTCATTTTCCACCTTTCTCACTCTACTTTAAAGCTTCATGGACTGTTTTTTCAGTGGGTCAGGTTCTTTATGAATCCTCAGACCTTTATAATTTTCCATCCTAAGTTTGTTTAGAGATCTCATTTCTGACCCTTTGATTGTCCCTGCTTCCTGGATTCTTTCTCTTCTAAAATAAAACATGGCTACATGGAATCCAAGGAAAAAAAAAATACAAAATCAAGCCCCTTTATTATGCTGGTATCTGAGAGTTCTCTCATAGCTTCCTTGTAGAATGTTCTCTATTTTTATTATATGCAGGTACATCTTAGGATATATACATTTAGTGAACCAACATAAACCCCAGTTCATATCCTCTGAAGATGAGAACAGACACGGGGACTCCAAAAGCAGGGAGGGAGGGAGCAAAGGCTGCAAAACTTCCTGTTGGATACTATGTTCAATATCTTGTGCGAAGATCAACAGAAGCTCAAACGGCATCATCATGCAATACACCCTTGCAACAAACCTCCACATATACAACCTGAATCTAAAATAAAAATTCTAATTAAAAACATAAAAAACAAAGGCTGTGTCATAATAGCTTTTTTTTCTCTTATTACTCTTTTCTTTCTCTTATTCATATTCCCTCCCCTTTTTAGATTAACTACCCATGAATCAGATCAAGGCTCTATAAACACACAAAAAATTCAAGTCACTAGAATAACTTCTACACACATAAATATGAAATGAAGAAGTACTAAAACAGAATTTCCCAGATCTATCTTTCCTTAAGTTGAGAACCAAAGCCAAAGAAAAGCAAATATACACTCAAGTTAAAATATGTTAATTACTCTGATGATGAAGAGATCAATTCCACTGAGTAAATGTAGAACTATATTTATTATTTAGACACACAAGGGAAAGAATCTGTAGGAGGAAAAGCAGAGTCTTCCTGGTGAAAAACTGATTAAATAGGGTAGGCGCGGTGGCTTGTGCCTGTAATCCCAGCACTTTGAGAAGTTGGGGCAGGCAAATCACCTGAGGTCAGGAGTTCAAGACCAGCTTGGCCAACATGGCAAAACCCCAACTCTACTAAAAATACAAAAATTAGCTGGGAATGGTGGCAGGTGCCTGTAGTCCCAACTACTTGGGAGGTTGAGGCAGGAGAGTCTCTTGAACCTGGGAGGTGGAGGCTGCAGTGAGCCAAGATCATGCCACTGCACTCCAGCCTTGGTGACAGAGTGAGATCCTGTCTCAGAAACAACAACAAACCTGATTAAACATATAATATTTAGGAGGGGGTCTTTCTCTTCCTCTGTCTTATCATGAACAGTTTTCAAAGCCAGAGAGTGGAAGAACCAATTCTCTTTGCTGACTGAGATAAACACTTTCAACGCTCAAGGTATAACACTCAATGAATGTAACATCTTTCAAAGCTGCTCTTACTGGGTTCCCAATATCTGCTGGGCACTGTGTTGTATGTAGTCCGTCCCCACTCTGCCCCCTCCTCCTGCTGAATACACACTCCAGAGCTGGGACAGCAAATACCAATGCCCACAGGTGCCTGCCAGGTCATGTGAATGCATGAATAGGGCCCTGTACCTGCAGACACTGAGGGATGGAGAAACGCAGGGCAAGCCAGGAATGCACATGTCCTGTCTACAGGGGGCAGATGCTGTTCAGCTCCAGCCAGTCTCTGTCACACAAAATTTGTCCCAGCGTTGCCCAGTATTCTAACCTCTCAAGAGAAGTTAGAAATTTGGATTTGGATCTTTGTGTGAGATCTCTTAATTCTTAAATGTTGGTACTCAAACAAAAACAAAACCTGTACATGACAAAACACATCAGCAAGTCACATGTGACCCAAAGGTAACTGGTTTATGCCCCATTGTCTTTAGTCATAGCCACTTCAAAATAAGATTTTATAATCTGCTGTACTATGTTTCTGACAAGAATGATGCTGGTAGATAAGGAAAAAGCAGTGTTTGTAATACGACTAGAACACAGAGGATACCTGTGGAATAGAGAAGAAAACCCTGGCTTAGCCATCAGATGATCTGGGTTTGGGTCTTGCTTCCGTGCTAGCTGCTGAGTCACAATGGGTGAAGCACTCCATCTTTTTGAGCATCAGGTTTCTTACCTCTAAAATAAGGACAGGACTGAGGCTGGCGCAGTGGCTCACGCTTAGAATCCCAGCACTTTGGGAGGCCAAGGCGGGTGGATCACCTGAGGCCAGGAGTTCGAGACCAGCCTGGCCAACATGGCAAAACCCCATCTCTACTAAAAACACAAAAGTTAGGCAAGAGTGGTGGTGTGCACCTATAATTCAAACTACTTGGGAAGCTGAGGTAGGAGAACTGCTTGAATTTGGGAGGCGGAGGTTGCAGTGAGCCGAGACCGCCCCACTGCACTCCAGCCTGTGCGACAGTGAGACTGTCTCACACACACACACAAAATAAGGATAGGACAAATTCTTTTACAGGATGGGTATCGGGATTAAAGAAAAAATATGTGAAAATGCTTTATAGACTACAAGATAGCATTACACAGAGGTAAGAGGTGAATAGGTACTTTGAGTTTTGAACCTATAGATTAAGGGCTATGAAGGGTTCAGCAACATTGGATGAAGTGGTCTTGGAAATGCAAGGACTTGAGGATTCACCTCGGCCCTGAAAGAGAAACTGCAGTGAGGGGGGCAAGGAAAAATGGGAAAAAGGAAAAGAGCCTGGTGGTGGGGACTGGGGACAGAAAGGAAAAGCTGTGGAGTCTCAGAGAGTATGCTTTCCTTTATGAGAAAACAAAGTAGGACGGTAAAGACCACAATGAAACTCTTGACTAGCAAAGGGGTGAATATCTGCCTGGTGGATGATTTGTGGCAAATTTAAAATCATAGTTTGGTTTCCTAGTCTTGGAATAGTTTTAAGTGACCAACTGACCTCCTTACCCTTGAATCAGAGAAGAACAACTCATTTCAATATTAGTCCCCCAGAAAACACAATCAGAGGAGACCATGATGCTGGAACGCTTTCATGAATTGTAAGATTAAGCAGAGAGGCTCCTTGGATTGTCAGCAGTTTTCCACTATCAGAACCAACACTTTCTCCTATTAAAGTGAATACATTGTTTTTCATTAATTTACAACCATTCCACCAGGGGAGTAGAAAATTTTACTAGGTTGTTTACTAGCCCATTCTTGCATTGCTGTAAATATCTGAGGCTGGGCACTGGGGCTGGCGCCTGTAATCTCAGTACTTTGAGAGGCTGAGGCAAGTGGATCACCTGAGGCCAGAAGTTTGAGACCAGTCTGGCCAACAGGGTGAAACCTGTCTCGACCAAAACTTAGCCATTGCGGTGGTGCAGGCCTGTAGTCCCAGCTAGTGGGGAGGCTGAGGCTTGAACTTGGGAGGCAGAGGTTGCAGTGAGCCAAGATCATGCCACTGCATCCCAGCCTGGGTGACAGAGTGAGACTCTGTCTCAACAAAAAAAAGAAAAAAAAAAAAAGGAAAGAAATATTCAAGACTGGGTAATTTATAAAGAAAAGAGGTTTAACTGACCCAGTGATCTGCAGGCTGTGCAGGAAGCATGGTGCTGGCATCTGCTCAGCTTCTAGGGAGGCCTCAGGAAGCTTCCAATCATGGCAGAAGGTAAAGTGGGAGGAGCCACATCACATGGTGAAAGCAGGAGCAAGTGAGAGTCAGGGGAGGAGGGGCCACACACTTTTAAATGGCCAGATCTCCTGAGAACTCACTCACTATCATGAGGTCGGCACCAAGGGGATGCTGCTAAACCATTCATGAGAAATTTGCCTCCATGATCCAAACACTTCCCACCAGGCCCCATCTCCAATACTGGGGATTACAATTCAACATGAGATTTGGGTGGGGGCAAATATACAAACAGTATCAGCTTGTTATTGGTTTTATCCTTTAGTAAGTCACACAAGTCTCTAAATTCTTTTATCCTTAACTGTTAGCACTAAAGTCTAGACCATTTCTCCAAGTATAATAAGCTTAAGGATGCTAGTTTGGTTTAAAAAACAGAGAAAAATAAAGTTTTAATATAAAACAATTTTTTTTTTCAAAAAGAGTAACCAAATTTTTAGAAGCTACCACTGGAGAATTCTCAGTGGTCTTTGGCTATTATGCAGATGGTGCCCAAGATCTTCCTGGCCCCCAGCCCAGGGCCACTCTCCTTTAGGAAGATTGTATATTTAGCTAGTGACATGTGCCACTAGGTCTTACGGACGGCTCAGGAGAAACTCATTCTTCTTATTCTACTTTCTTGCCCTGGCCTTGTTAGATGTAGAAATCGAACTTACTGACATTCAGAATTTGGGCATTTAAAATGTTAACTGACCTAGAAACAAACACACTAAGAAACAAATGTCATCTCCTTTGGTGCTCCTCCTTGCCAGTTGGGATTGGAGGAAGCAAGTGGTTATTAGCCTTGAATGCTGAGCTGCCCAAAGGGGTCTGTGGATAGAACTGCATTTCAATATAATTTGTTTTCTTTGTAATCCTAAGTATTCTATGATATGCATTTAAAAACATTCTGAGAAGAGGTCTGTAGACTTCACTAGACTGCTAAAGAGGTTTATGACAAAAAAGAGGTTAAGATTCCCTCAAGTATTGGTTATTTCTTTCCTTGAGCAATGGCCATCTGTGTGCTCCTGCTGTAAAATATATTTCCTGACCTGTACTCTCATGCTAGGTCTCTGGGGCCATGAAAAAAAGTCAACAGAAGATTATTTTCTACTGAGATTTTTAAAATTCTCCCTTAAATGCTTGGTTAAAACTTCAATTTCAAAGAGTTGGACAGCAAAACTACAACCACCACCAACACATTTTCATGCAAACAGAGTCCTCTGGGTGGTCCAAGTGCTTAAAGGAATCTGTATTTGCCATTTAATCTAGCACAGTGGTTCTCAAAGTGAGGTCCACAGACCCCCGGCAGGACTCTAAAACTCTTTCAGGGGTCCACAAAAACCAAGTGGTTTTCATAAGAATCCTAAGGTGTTCTTTGCTCTTTCGATGGTGTTGACATTTGTGTGGGTGGAGCAAAGCTATGATCATAAACAGCCGGCTCATTCACAAGAATGCAGACAGTGGACCAAAGTGTTCCACAGGCCATGGTATTCTTCACCATCACACTCACGACAATAAAAACACCAGTTTAACTTAAGGATGCTCTTGATGGAGCAGTAAAAATTATTTATTGTTCTAAATGTCAACCCCTGAGTACTCATATTTTTAATATTATGTGAAGAGGTATGGGAAGTTTTTCTTAAAGCACTTCTGCTACTGACTTCCTGACAGTTTGATGTAGTCTAAGGATACACTTTTCAGGGCAATATGCTTAAATGTATATAATAAACAGGATTACAAAGGAGACCTAAACTATTGAATTATTTATCAAAATACTACAAAGTTGTGATAGGTAACATACATGCTTGTTCAATGTATTGAATAACAAGATTTCTCAGTGGGTCTAATATCTACCATGACATTGATCCAAGAATTATGTTAGTATGAAGGACTGAGACACCTTCTCTAATAATTGATATAAAATATCTATGAATTCTATTGGTGGCATGATAGGTACTGTTAATATTGCCATTGTTTGTTGCCTACGTTCAAAAATGAAGGAAACATTAAGTTGGTAAAACTATGATGCACTTTTTGCCACTATCATTCAGAGATCCTCTGTAATTTACCCATGAACTTTTTGTGGGGATCTGTGGACCCCATGTAGAGAACACCTGCCTCAGAACACACTATTGATTCTTGACATAAATAGCATCCACAGTTACTCCTTGTCCTCTTACCTTATTTTTCTTAGCTTTCGGTCACCACCTGATATATACTAATTATCTCCCTCACCTCACTAGGATGTCAGCTCCATGACAGGTGGGGCTTTGCCTCACTTGTTCACTCCTGTTTCAGGGCTTAGGAGACTGCCAGCCCACAGGAGACGCTTAGCCAATATTTTCTTGAGTGAATGAATAGATACGATCAGCTTCCAAGTCTTACTGAGTCTACGTGGAACACTGCTCTTTCCACTTCTAGTTCCTGCTCCTAGGAGAGTGTCACTGTGTTGTTCAATATTTATGTCTCTTACAAATATTGTAGTTTGCAGCTAGTCTCACGATTTAATGTGAGTTGTTTTAGAGAGAAGTTGCTGCTTTAAAAGAACCTCTTAATCAATTAATGCCAAGCCTCTCTGCACTTTCCCTGGGAAGTCTGGGGATTGTCAGGATCCACTACTGTTTCCTACTGGCTTCCACAGAGAAAAGGCAAATAACTGAAACACAAGCCAGAATTTTCTGCAAAATCCCCAAAGTAAAGCTTTCGTGGGCTAAGATGGAAAATATGAATCTGAACGTCTGAATATCTGGGATTGTAATTTTATCCAGGAAAACACACTGGTGTCACATGAAAGAGGTCAAACAGCTAAATGGAAAAATACCATCTAGTTACCTTATCATGAAACATTTCCTTTGGCTTCTTGCTCTTCATAGGTTGATCTCCTTAACTATTTGGATTTAAAAGAAAGAAAGATCTCATGGTATCAAATCTTATTCTTTGTCTTCAAATACTTTTATCATAAAATCAGTTCCTGTTTATTATATAAAATATGGCCAAGCAAAAAGGACAATAAAAAGCTACCATAAATCTGCCACATCATAAATATTTTAAAATGAAAGATATAAAGAATATAAAAATATGGTAGATATAAAAGTATGTTGGTGTATAGCACTTTTCAGTAATTTTTATGCAAAAGTCTGTTTTTCTTACTGTGGGTTGTCCTAACTGTAATGCTGAACTCCAAATAAAATATTTAAAAGAACAAAGGAAGCAAAAGTCTTTGAACTTTCTTCCCCTATATGCTTAATTTTTTTTGTACTTAAATGTGAGATTTCTCCACAAAGAGGCCAATGTTTCTTTAGTCGGATTTTCATTGACTTAGACATTCTTCCATCTAAATTCCAAATGGGGAGGGATGGAATGAACAAAGGAAAACTCATTCGATTATCCAAAAAACTCAGGAGAGTTTGTTATTTACCATGTGAATTGGTAACGTCTCACTGACTCCTTTATCTGAGGAAGCAGCATGAAGATGAGACAGTGTCAGGTGAGACAGGTCCTTCAGCCTCTTTGATAAGAATGGGCAAGGACTGGATTAGCTTTGGTTTCTCAGTTTTATAGGCTCCCTTCTTGGAAGACTGAATGCCATTGCCTTAATTTAACACGGTCTCTGTTCACCTGGAAGGACTCATGACAGAGTTGGGGACCTATATTATCTCCTTTGGCACTTTTGCAGTTGGTAGAACAGATACTTCTGTTAATGCAATCCAAGTTTGTTTTCAGTTTCTCTGAACAAGGACAAAAGGAAATCCCTCTTGTTTTCCTTTTATTTTGGTAACAGTCTCATGGCTTACTTTTTAGTTTAATGCCCTAGTCTTCTTTTAAATCCATTTGTAAGTGTTGGTAACATGCTAATGCAGTTTATTAGAAGTAATAGAAACTCAGGACTTGGATTTCTTTTGGGGCTCAGCCACCTTCTTCAACAAAGAAGGCTCTGAAATTTCCAACCTCTTAATAATTCGTTCTCAGTTCTTCCCTCCCTTCACCATTCCTTTTGAATTTTTAAACTTTTTAATCAAGGTTTTCATTTGGGGGGGCCTTTACTGAAGTCAAATAATTCCACCTTCATGAAGTTCTCACAGACCAGAAGTAGCTTCCTCAGAAGTCTAGAGGCCTCAAATGATAATAACAAAAACACTGAATTATGCGCCTCTTGTGTTTTCAAAGCCTTTGAACCTCTATTATCTCATTTTTATTGGCTGAGGAAGGACTGATGAGGTTCTTACATTTATGAGAAGGGCCATTCCAGAAGGAGCAGATGCTGGCTGTAAAGCTCATTGCTTGGGTCACTCCTTGTTGGGACAGGAGCATTGGAATAAAGGTGGGAGAGAGTGACAGACTTGGAGTTGCTGCCCAGTGGGTCAGTGAATTAACAGGAGCAGAGGGCAAGGAGGAGGAGGAGAGAAGGAACTGCATCCTTGGGAAAAGGCGAAGTCTACTTTGAAGGGTGTACTTGGAAATGATGAAGTGGAATGGACTGGCATGTGGTTGGGAAGAGGTGGGGAGTGTGGGACAGTATTACATGTTGTAAGCATCTACAGCTTCAGGTTAGAGATCAGGGAAACATCCTCATCTGTCTTCCTGCCTATCTTTCGTAGAACACCAGAAGAAAGAAAGATGATTGTGGTTATAAGTGTTGCTATTGTTGCTTTTTGCTTTTTTATTTTTATTTTTTATTTTTATTTTTTTTGAGACAGGGTCTTTTTCTCTCCCCCACGTTGGAGTCCAGTAATGTGATCTGGGCTAACTGCAACCTCCACCTCCCCAGTTCAAGCAATTACTGTGCCTCAGCCTCCCGAGTAGCTGGGACTACAGGCACACGCCACCATGCTGGGCTAATTTTTGTATTTTTAGTAGAGACAGGGTTTTGCCATGTTAGCCAGGTCAGTCTCGAACTCTTGGCCTCAAGTGATTCACCCGTCTTGAACTTCCAAAGTGCTGGACTTAACAGGCACGAGCCACCACAGCCAGCCTGTTTTTTAAACAAATGGAGTAAACCAGGTGATTGACGCATGATGCAGGCTCTGCCTAACTGTTCAATGTCAAGTTTCAGTTCTTGCTACCTCCTGCCTCACACTTTATACCCCAGCATCCTTCACTGCCTTTAGTTCCTCCTCTGTATCAAGCTATTTCAAGTTACACCCTCTCAGTTTGGAACTTGTACTCATCCTGCAAGATTCAACTCAGGTGACACCTCCTCCAGGAAGCCTCACAGACATGAGCTCCCCATACCTCTGGTGGTGCTCCTAGATAAAGCTCTGATGTTAGAACCCTAGTTATGTGTGTGGCTCTCTCCTTAGACAATTCCTTGAGAGGAGAGTCCATATCTTGTTTTTGAAGCCCTAGCCCTCACCACTGAGCTTGGCACAAAGTAGATGCCCATGTCTGTCTGGCTGAACGAATACATGTCCAATGAAGAAAACACGCAATGAAGAAGATCAAGAGGTTTGGAGCTAGAGATGTCACTGCAATGTTAGTGTCATGGCAGTAGGAATTCTCGTTCTATTCACCGATGTTTCCCAAATGGTGGAAAACGTGCCTGTCACACAGTGGGTTCTGAAACAAAATTTCTAAAATAAATTAAGAAGGAAGAAACATTTTTGGAAGTGATGTACAAGTGGCAAGTTACAGATTCTTTTGCCATGTCAAAAGATTTTAAAGAGCTTTTCTTGAGGGCAAGCGTTCTTTTCATGAAAGACCCACTTTTTCATCTGGAAGGAAGCTTCAAGGCACAAATTCTTCTGCAGCTTATTCATGTGCAGTGGAAATTTTTTTTTTAATTATTCACATTACACAGTCTGAAGTGAGCCTAAGATCCGAGTCTTCTGAAGTCTCAGGGCCATGTAGGGCACACCACTTGGTGCAGAGACTGCGGTGCCCTGTCCATCCTGACCCCTCCTGGGTTGTTCTTTGCAGAGCTAAGCTCTCAGGCCCCAAGACACAGTGAGAGAAGAGCCTAGAGATCTGGAAGCTTCTGCATACCTCCCTGCTTCCAGGCAGCATGCATATTTCATTTTCTAGGCAAGCTGGGAGGATAAACAATTTCCCAATAAACTGAGAGTGGCTAGGGAGGTAAGTAATTAATGTATCTCCTGGTTTGTGGGTGGGAGTGGGCAGGAAGCACATCAACCAGATCCCTGGGCTGTAATGGATGTTACAGTTCTCTTAAAAGGTCATCTTGAGGTTAAAACACATTTTTCCAATAGTGTCCGCCATTATAAATGTAAGATTCAGGAAGACCAGGAAGATACAACTGTATGAAGCACAATCTTTTGTATTATTTTGTAGACGTCACCAATCCCTAATCATCAGTAGGGTGACGATGTATATCAATCAGCATCACCTTCAACAGTGAATATTTACTGAGCAGTGCGGTATGCATGACACTGCAAAGACAGGGATCTTAAAGTGATTGCACTCTCTGTCCTTGAGGAACTTTCTATCCAGGTAGGGAGACATAAAAATAATGACGACGGCAATACAGGGAAAGGCAAAACACAGGGCCTGGCAGGCTCTCCACAGGGATTCTGAGGAGGAGGGTGGTTTCAGGAATTTTTTGCATCAGAAATATGCCGGGGAATCATGATGCCAATTGTGTGTAGCAGAGAGGTTGGAGAGTCGGCTGTAGTGTCAGATGACCCGGCTTCAAATCAGTGGTGTACTGGCAAATGCGTAACAACCATCTTTTGAGAAACAAGCAAACAAAGGCCTGATGCCTAGCATGTGCAGATTTCCATGGTGTAAATACTCCTACATGGCCACATTTTCAAGCTACAGGCTTTGTGTCAACTGACTAGCGCAATTCCTAAAAATTTAAAAATTGACTCAGAATTAGTCTGAGCCAGCTCTAACACACCACTAGCTGAAATCCAGGCTCTGTTACTAGTGGTATGAACTGAGGCAAGTTACTTAACCTCTGTAATCCTTGGCATCTCATCTGCAAAACATCTATAATAATATCAATCTTGGGGGGATGCTATAAAAATTAAATGAGATATTACATGTGTGGCAGCCATGAATCTCTCCCACTGCAGGAAGAGTAGGTAACCAATGGTCCCAGCTGCTTTGTTCTGATTTTATCACCTCATTTGTGCCAAGGCCGTGCTTCCTGTAGGCTAATATCAGGCAGTGACTAGTGTGACAAGTTGTCTAAGGCAGGCCCATTCCTGCAACACACAGGACTCCTCTGATGAATGACCTTGGCTGACAACTTCCCCTTGGCCTGTCTGAAACTTTCTTAAAACTGCACTGTGTTCTGAGGCTCTCCTTACCCAATAGTCCTTCCCCTGTTCTTTATAGGAATCAGACCTACTATGGGTCCGATGGCTCTTCCTGCCTCCTTTTCCCTTCACAGGCATTTCCCCCAATAAATCTCTTGCACATCCAATTTCATCTTGGCCTCTGCATCTTGAAGGAGCCCTTTGGGTTGTGTATATGGTATGTGCTCAGTAAGTATTTATTTTTTTCAAAGAAGACTGATGTGGAATCTCCTTGCCCTTTAGGTTCTGAGGACCTACCTCTTCCTTTGCTAAGTGATCCTGAAAGAGAACGTGACAATCCTTACCACCCACACATACCTCTGCATGCCTCACCAGGCCAATGCAGACCAGACTTCCCCACCACTATCTTCACTTTTTTCCACATCTTTCTTGCCCCATATGCATATCCATCTTGCTTCTACCCTTGTCACTAAATGGAAACTGCTCTTGCCAAGATTAGTAGAAATCTAATGGTTACATTTTCTATTCTCATTTTAGATGTTCTTCCTTGAAGCTTCTGACAGTCATGAACCTCTCAGAACTTTTTTCCTCTGATTCTCTGACACCACCACATCTCTATATTGTACTCTTCCTGGGACTCTTGTTCAGTTTTTGTTGTTGTTGTTGTTGTTTTGCTTCTAAGTCCTCAACTGGTGCTAAAAAATGGGTGACTCTGGGCTCTTTTATCGTCTTCCCTGATACACATCCCATGGCTCTAATTCATCAACTTCAGCAAATAATTACTGAGCACCAACATTGTTCCAGACATGATCTCAACCTTCACTGAATATCTTAGTAGATTGATTACCCTCTCTTTGGATACTGATAACTTCCAATTCCACATATTCAGCCTAGCCCACTTTTCTGCCTGCTGGATGTCTTCATTCGTATGTACTTCAAACACCCGAAACTCAGCATATCCAAAGCAGAATTTATTTTTCCTGCACATCTGTCCCTTTATTCCCTACCCTCAGCAGTACTTTGCATCAACTTACTCCAACTAGAAACCTAGAATAATCCTGAACGCCTCTTCGTCCTTTAGCTCCATAGTCAATTACTCATGAGACAATTGTTGATCTTATTACATAGACATGTCTTAATCTATCCATTCCTTTTGGTCTCGTGTACCATGACAATCCTATTCCAACCCCAAATCGTTTATTTTGCTCTACTCCAAACATCTTCCCCTTGCATAAGATTCTAAATGAAAATCTTGGCTGAGTGCAGTGGCTTATGCCTGTAATCCCAGCACTTTGGGAGTGCTGGAAGGAAGATAGCACTTCCAAGGCAGGAAGGCAGGAAGTGCCAGAAGATGGCTTAAGGCCAGGAGTCAGGACCAGCCTGGGAAACATAGCAAGGCCCCATTAGCTGGGGCAGTGCACACCTGTAGCCCTAGCTACTTGGGACGCTGAGGTAGGAGGACTGCTTGAGCCCAGGGGTTGGAGGCTGCAGTGAGCTATGATTGTGCCACTGCACTCCAGCCTGCAAGACAGAATGAGACCTTGTCTCTAAAAAACAAATAAATTAATTAAAAATAAATAAATGCAAATCCTATCGTGTCATGATGCCTAGGACTTTTTATTGTCTTTAGCTTAAAGCTTCAAATATTTAGAATATCTTTTTAAGGCCTTTGATGATCGATCTATTGACCACCTCTCCAGCTTTCATATCACACCCCTGTTCTCATCCATATGAGATTCTTGTAGTACCTGGGACCCTTGACCTATGCACATATTGTTCCCACAGCTTGACAATCTCTCCCTATTACTTGTTTAATGTCTGTTTTCCCTGATAGATTATATACTCTGGGACGGCTAGAACACATCTGTGTTTTTCATTAGTGCATTCTCAACATCTGCTAAAGGGCTGGCTACAGACTAGGTGCTGTGCATTTGTTGAAAGGAAGAATGAAGGAATTGACCATATCAGGATATAAGTAGTCTAAACATTTATGCACATGATGTACATAATCAGTTGCAGATGGATAGATTACTGAAAAGATGTTGGTAACAAAATGCCAGACCCACCAGGTCTATTTATATTTAAAGGAAAGAACCCAGGAAGAACAGTTTAATTTTTTTTTAAAAAAGAACAACTCAAATTTCAGTCACTGGCATTGATGTTAGCATGTGAGTGTTTGCACACATGCATGTGTACACTGTGTGATGTGGGGGTGGTGGCTATAGGGTCTCCTATGGTGATTTGGTCACCTTGAAGACTACGTCCTCGTTTTCTGGACAGGAATGAGGTTGCACTAGGCCGTCTTCAGAAGTAGATTGGTGAACAACAGATTGGAACAGTTTAGGAAACAGCTGTCATTTCTGGGTTTTATCATTTTGTTTCAGAAGTTAACATACACTGTTTTCAGACATTCTTCTACTTCACAAATTTGTTCTTGACATTTTATTTCCTAAATTCATTTTTCCTGGTAAACACCCCATAGGGCTCAGCCTTTGCTGGCAACATGACAGCAGGGGTTAACTGTGTGGTGTTTCCAACCCTCCTGCTCCAGCCGTAACAACCCAAATGACTGGCTGAGATGAGATAACCTCTATGTTTCTTTTCTGCCTTGAAATATTGTGACTAATTGAGGTATGATTTTTTTTCCTTTTATTAACTCCATGGGATCCCATGTTAAAAGACCTTGATGACAAATCCCGTTCTTCCATTTGGCTTCTTGCTTCTGATTGTTTTCATTCCTGCCTTGTTCCTAGCCTCCTTTTCTACTGTGCCAATGATGGGCGGCTCACAGGTCAAGGGCCTACCCAGTATGACTCCATTCCAAGAGCCGCTGGTAAAAATGTTTAATTGCTTCTTGCCACAGCTTTGTCACTTGCAAAAAGGGACTAATAAGGCTATCCTGGCGAATAGCACATTCTTGGAAGACGGTTGACTTAATGAGGTGTTGTGAGTTTTTTAAAGCGAAAAGCCCTTTGAAAAGTTGGTGTTAACTGATGCTGTAATGTAAAATTATTTATTTTGACTCAGTCTTAAAATTCTCAGTGCTCAATATGGCTTTGCAAATAAATTAAATACAGATTGTGCTCTGCAGAAATCTGACTTTCTCTAATAATATTTAGAGAGAATTAGATGAGGTGTCTTTCATCAAAAACATTTAAATCAATACTGGATTAAAAAGGGAGGCCCAAGTAGTTTTAGGCACAGGGAATGAAACAAATAATATCTTGCCCCCGTTTAGAAGAGCTTTCCTAGGAAAAGGAAACCTTTTTGAAAATTAAACTCTGAAGATCTGTTGGACTAATGATGACATTTTATTTACCTGTAATGATTAGTATCTAAAAGCAAGTGCTCATAAACCTCAAGTTTAAAAGCACTGTTAAGGCTGCTAAGCACAACAGAAGTGTTTCTTTTTGATAATAACATATTAGTTTGAGTAAACTGGTGTAGCTTAATTTCTTCAGCTGTAATGGAGTGATGTACTCTGAGACCCTCTGTACCCTGGGTAGAAACTTAAGACTGAACAAGCAAGAATTAATTTTGCTGAGGATAACGAAGCATCCTACTATGGTTTCAATATGGTCGCTCCAGAACTCAGGTGTTGCCAATGTGGTAGTATTAGGAAGTGGACCTTTAAGAGGTGATTGGGCCATGGGGTCTCTTCCCTTGTGAATGGGACTAGGTGGCCTTATAAAAGGGCTTGACAGGTCGGGTGTGGTGGCTCATGCCAGTAGTCCCAGCACTTTGGGAGGCCGAGCTGGGTGGATCAGTTGAGGTCAGGTGTTCAAGACCAGCCCGGCCAACATGGAGCAACCCCAACTCTACTAAAAGTAAAAAAAACTAGCCAGGTGTGGTGGTGCATGCCTGTAGTCCCAGCTACTTGGAGGGCTGAGGCAGGAGAATCACCTGAACCCAGGATGCAGAGGTTGCAGTGAGGCAAAATCGCACCATGGCATTCCAGCCTGGCAGACAGTGTGAGACCCTGCCAAAAAAAAAAAAAAAAAAAAAAAAAAGGGTTTGATGGAGGGAGTTCAACTCACTTTCCCTTCTGCCTCCTTCTTCAGTGTGAGGCCACAGCATTCTTCTCCTCCAGAAGAACCATCTTAGAAGCAGACAGAAGCCTTCACTAGAAAATTGAACCTGCTGGCACTTTGATCTTGGACTTCACAGTCTCCAGAACTGTGAGAAAGAAATTTCTTTTCTTCATAAATTACCCAGTGTCAGGTATTTTGTTACAGCAGCACAAACAGATAAAGACATATTCATTTTAGAGCCTAGAAAGACGTGTCCAGCTTAATCAACAGCAGTGACCCAGAGGCACCAGAGATGCTTGCATAGAAAATACAGATATGCAAATGTATATGAATGAAAAATACACAAAGGAGGCACTGATGTGATCATATATTTTTCAAACTGTGAATCAATCAAATATGTATGCATTTAATCATTTACTGAGCTAATAATCTTTAAGCACTTATTATGTGTCAGACCCTGTGTGTGTGTCCAGGTGCTGAAGAAGTACAGGTGAAAAAGACAGGATCCCTGCCCACATGCAGCAAATTCTAAGACCTTCCTATGTGAAAATCTCCATGGAGGCAATGGGATGTAAATAAAGCAGTGAAGACGGCACCCGCCCTTCAAGAGCTGACATGTCAGGCTGGGAAGGACTAAGGAATCAATGAGAGTGTCACATAGGACAAAAAGAAGCAGTTCGGCATAGTGGTGAAGAGCAAGGCTTCTGCAGCCTGTCTGCCGGGTGAGCATCCTGGTTCTATCACTTAAGGGAGGCGGTTTCACTCTAGGCAAGTTACTTAACCTCTCTGAGCATCAGGATTCTCAACTCTAAAATAAGATCCCAGTCACACCTTTTCATAAGATCATTGTGAGGATTAAGTTGAGGATTCTAGTGCTAAATAGTACCTGGAACATAGTGTGACTTCATGAAAAAGAAATGGGGTAAAGCACATGGGCAACTGGAATTCCAGAAAAAGGAGAACATCTCAAAGGCTGGGATCACGAGAGACGGCAGATGAGAATTTGAACGATGGATAGGAGGTGGAGAGAGAAAAGACAAAGAATGTCTTTCAGGCCAGGTGCGGTGACTCATGCCTGTAATCCCAGCACTTTGGGAGCCCCAGATGGGAGGATCACTTGAGCTTAAGAGTTTGAGATCTGCCTGGGCAACACAGCGAGACCTCATTCGACAAAAAAAAAATAAATAAATAAAATAATTACGAAAATTAGTCAGTCGTGGTGGGTTGTGCCTGTAGTCCCAGCTACTTGGGAGGCTGAGGCAAAAGGATGTTTTGAATCTGGGAGGTAGAGGCTGCCGTGAGCTGAGATCCTAACCACTGCACTCCAACAGAGGTAACACAGGGAGATCCTATCTCAAAAAAGAAGAAAAAGACAAAAAAGGCCTTTCAACTTAGGGTATCAGCATAAGGACAAGAATAGAGATGAGGATGAGCTTTTTCTGAAAGAGGATGTCAGAAGCTTGGTTGGATTAGCGTTTATTTGGGAAAGCAGTAAGTCAGGGCTGGCAGGATAGGTCCAGATTGTTAAGAGCCTTGAAAGCCAGAGAAAGGCCTATAGAATTCATCACAGTGGGCAAAAGTCACCTAGCTTCTTGAGCAGTAAATTAAACGATATGCTGTGAAGTGCTCTTTTGGGAGGCTAATCTGGCAGCACTAAGCTGAAAGAGAGGGAGAGTGTCTGGAATTTAAGGAGAGCTGTTAGGAGGCATGGAAGAGTTGAAAAAAGTTCCGAAAAAAAAGTTGAAAAAAGACTGGTGTTGGCAGCAGCCGTGGAGAGAAGATGGGGACATTTGAGAGACATTCTACAGAAAAAATAAAAAGAGTTTCACTGCCGATTAGACTGACTAGATGAAGGAAATAACTCTTTTTAAAAAATCAAGAGCATGGTATATAGGGTATATAGGAGATATATGTATGTTATTCAAAAGTTTTAAGTAACAAGCAGTCATATTGGACAAAAATGGATAAGGCAAGATGTATGAAACTGACCGTACAAATTCTTATCGGATACCCAAGAGAGACTGTGAGTCCTTGATAAAGATGAAGGACCAAAGGACTTATGGAAGGAAAGGAATATTGTGAGGCACAATGAGCCCATTTGGGATGGGCCAGACACGAAACCCACCATTCCAATCAAAGAGTTACCCAAGCTTTAACATCTGGGCTTTGCACATAAAGGTAAAAGGCATATGCTAATTTATGAAATTAATAACCTAAATTTAAAGAGGGAAGCAGCTGGAAATAACAAAGTTAAAATCTTAGATACATCTTAAGCCAAAACAATTCAAGTGAGGGGGTTTATTTCCTCCCTCCAACTTAGTTTCCAAAAATAAAGGAAAAAAAAAGTCGCTGCTTACTGACCACACAGAGCTAAGAGTGGGCATGGCAGGAAGTACAGTGTCATCACTTTGAAGTTCTCAAGGCCAAAACTTTAAAGAGAAACATCGTGCAATCAAGCATCAACATTCTTCGCAAGGATCTCGGCATATTTGCTTCCACATTTGTAGCTGAATGGATGGACTGAAAATTGCTCAACAGGGTCTTAGTCAAAGATTTCTCCCTTTTCCAATGTCAAGTGAGCTCAGGGTCAATTCAAAGACCTTCCCAGTCCTTTTGTAGCAGCCGACAGGAAGCCAAAGAAGGCTTCAACAGAAGTCAGGGAGATGTGAGGTCTCCATGTCACAGGTGAACGAGCCCTAGCCAAAGACCATCTAGGCTTGGAGCAATTCAACTTTACATCTGCTGTCATAATTAAAGCAAAGCCAAACGGGTACCTCACATGACTTTAAGCCTCCAGTTGTTTTTCATCTTTCCTTTGTATTGCAGAACTGTGAATTATGGTTCTAGCCTGCATTTATGACAATTTGTTAAATGTAGTCACTGAGGAACTGACTGCCAGGGAAACCACACCCATGGGAAAGGACACAAGACAATATCCAGTCCAGAGACCTCAAGAAAGGACACACTTGAATTTACTCTGGAGACACAGGCAGCTGGGAATGAAGCCACTCTGGAAGTGGTGGGGTATCAAAAAGGACACGTAGGTGACAGGTGGATGCGGGGCCGAGGGGTGTTAATGTGATAGTCTTTGTTTTTTTCCTTAGGCTTTTCTATCACTAGTTGTTGAGACTGATGCTGTTTATATTCTCCCGGAAATGAAATCCCAAAGGATCTGGATCCTAGACATCATACTCTAGCAGAATAAAAGTAGAAATGAACGAAATTTGGCAATTAGCAATTTAACTTTTACTTCAATTATCTGACTTCTATGAGAAACCAATTTAAAAAAAAATTCTACTTTAAGTTCTGGAATACATATGCTGAACGTGCAGGTTTGTTACATAGGTGTACATGTGTCATGGTGGTTTGCTGCACCCATCAACCCGTCATCTAGGTTTTAAGCCCCGCATGCATTAGGTATTTGTCCTAATGCTCTCCCTACCCTTTCCCCGCATCCCCTGATAGGCCCCAGTGTGTGATATTCCCCTCCCTGTGTCCATGTGTTCTCATTGTTCAACTCCCACTTATGAGTGAGAACATGCGGTGTTTGGTTTTCTGTTCCTGTATTAGTTTGCTGAGGATGATGGTTTCCAGCTTCATCCATGTCCCTGCAAAGGACATGAACTCATTATTTTATATGGCTGCATAGTATTCCATGGTGTATATGTGCCACATTTTCTTTATCCAGTCTGTCATGGATGGGCATTTGGGTTAGGTCCAAGTCTTTGCTATTGTAAACAATGTTGCAATAAACATACATGTGCGTGTGTCCTTATAGCATACATAAAGACTATATACTATAAAATATATGTGATTTACAATCCTCTGGGTATATACCCAGTAATGGGATTGCTGGGTCATTTTTATCAACATTATATTTAACACTGTTCTAGAGATACAACAAAAACAAATGGATAAGAGTTATAAAAACTAGAAAAAAGAAAGATAAAATTATCAGTTGGGGATATAATTTTATTTGGTAAACTGAAAAGAATCTGTGAAAATTTCTTCACAAACATAGAATTCACTCACTAAGGTGACTGAGTTAAAGACAATATGTAGAAATTAGTAACAGTAATAATGTGCAAAATTGCAACAACAACAAATCAAATATCTAGAAATCAACTTAAGAACTGTGCAAGATTAAATGAAGAAAACTTTAAAACTCTGGAGGGAGATAACAGAAGTGCTGAGCAAATGGAAAGGCAAAATACATTCTTAAATAATAAGACTCCACACACAGATGTCAATCCTCCCTACCTTAATCTAAAGCTCAAAGTAAACCCAACACATAGGGTTTTCTGGTATGAACGTGGGGTGGGGTGGGGGCGGCTGAACAAGTTGATTTTTCTTTCTTTTTTTTTTTTGAGACGGAGTCTCACTCTGTCGCCCAGGCTGGAGTGCAGTGGCCCGATCTTGGCTCACTGCAAGCTCTGCCTCCCGGGTTCACGCCATTCTCCTGCCTCAGCTTCCCGAGTAGCTGGGACTACAGGTGCCCGCCACCACGCCCGGCTAATTTTTTGTATTTTTAGTAGAGACGGGGTTTCACCATGTTAGACAGGATGGTCTCGATCTCCTGACCTTGTGATCTGCCCGCCTCAGCCTACCAAAGTGCTGGGATTGCAGGCGTGAGCCACCGCGCCCGGCCCTGAACAAGCTGATTTTAAAGTTCCTAAGGAAAAATGAGCAAAGACAAAGATCTAGGACAATTGGGGGAAAAGCTGAGTAAACAGGAGAGACTGGACCCTGCCAGATAATAAAATGTAGACATACAATAGTTATTCTACATTATATAATTATACTATTGCATATTACATAATAAAAATATGTATTCTGTAATTATATAATAGGTTACAACAGTGTGTATATATATAAATATATAGAATAGTGTTCTGTATATAAAGATACACATTCATGGAACAAAATAAAAGGCAAAAGAAAAAACAGATCCCTCTAAAACCAAGAATTTATTATATAATAAAGGTGATACTTTAATGAGGAAAAGATGAATTATTCTATAAATGTTGGGATAATTTGTTAGCCATCTGGAAAAAAAAGAAACTACATTGATATGTTATACCTGACACCAGAATAAATTTCAGAAGTATTAAAGATTGTAATTTAACATGAGTAACAATAGAACTCTAGAAGACACCATGGAGAATATTTTTTTTTATGGTTTCAGAGTTAATAACATCCTTCTGAGTGTAACACAAAACTCAGAAGCCATAAAAAGAAAAAGGTTGATAAATTTGAACACAAAGAAATAAAATTATGCATGTAAAAAATCACAAAGAAAGTTAAAAGAGATTAACTAGGAAAACAATACTTGCAATTCATATCATAAATAATGGGCAAATGTCTGTAATTTTCTGAAAAGTTTCTAGAAATCAGAATGTTAGCAAAATGGGCAATGATAAGATGAGAAAGGAAAATACAAATGCCTCTTAAACATGTGGGAAGATGCTCAACTTCACTCATAAAGAGAGAAATGCAACTTATCCTACTGACACATCATTTCTCATCTCTCAGGCTCAAAGATGAAAACGTATGATGACATGGTGAGCAGGTGAGGGGCTGAGGAAGTGAATGATGCATAAGATGGACCATGCTCCCAGAATCCTGATACCAGAAGTATACGGCCATGTCCATTCTGATGTACCCTTGACAGCACTGACTGTGAATTGGGAATGTGCTGGAGCCAGATAGTAACAGCTTATAAGAGGCAAATACCCATCTATCAACTCTGCTGTATTCAGTGATGTCATGTGCATAGTTTGAAATCACCACGGTGAGAAGTATTTACACCACAGAAATTGGCAAAGTTACAAAACAACCCCCCACCCCCACCAGAGGCAGTTGTTAAACATTTATGAGCACATCACTACTTATAATTGCTGAAGTCTCTGCCAGTTTAATACCTTAAAAGTGATGTATTGCTTTAATTTGCAATTTAAAAATTATAGATGAGGCTGAGCATTTTTTAGATTATGTGGAATTTTACTTGTAATTTTTCAATTGGAAATTAGTCTGTTTTACTGATTTATAAGACTTCTTATATCTTAATATCTTTAAGAATAAATTCTTTGTCATATTTGTAAATGTTATCTCCATTTGATTTGCCTGTTAACGTTGCCTACAATGCCTTTTTGTGAAATAAACTGTTAATTTATCTAAAGACAAATCTAAAATTCATTTCTTCTGTGATTTCTTCCACTGACTGTGTGCTTTGCCATCCTCTAGCTCAGTCACATCTCCTTCCACAGGATAGACAACTCATAGCCTCCACAGCTCAGATACACATCCTTCTGATTTCTCACATTTTACCTTTTTAATCCATCTGAATTTATTTGATGTATGCTGGGTTCCTTAACGATCTAATTTTTCCTATACCATTTATTGATAAACCTATCTTTTTTCTATTGGTGCATGATGCTTTTTTTCCTAACTGAAATTTTATTGAGATAAGTGTAGATTCACATGCAATTGTGATGCTCTTTGATTAAATATTATTATTATAATAATGATGATAGCTAATATTACATTTAAAGATCAGAAATACATAGGAGTGTTTTAAGCAAGGCAATGACAAAGTCAGACAGACACACTGGACACTTTGATCATGGATTGGAAGAAGATGATCTGGAGACAGGTTGACAGTGTCTGGCATACTACAGGTGTTCAGAATACACTGAAATTGCACATGCAAGTAGGCAAAAGAGGCAAATATCGTTGGAGCTCCACACATCCTCGCATCTGTTATTGGGTGTTTAAGAGGGAACTGTGATGGGTACTGAGACAAGATGATATTCTATTATCAAGTTACGTTTTAGTTCAGAACATAAGACTTACAGACATGAAATAATTTGAAGGGTTTAAAAAGCAATGTATGAGAATGTAAAAAATAAATACCTGAGTAATAGTTACCAAGAGAAATAAAGATGAACAGTCATCAAGACTGGTTTTGGCTAATCTTATTGCCTTGGTTTAGGTCTCTTGTCTTGATCTCACAGGGTTTTTACTAATAGTGGTGAGACATAGAATGCCATCAATTATTCCTGACATTTGTAATCAAAGTTTCCTTTTTAATTGTTGAACTTGATAACTTTGTCTTACACATCTGCTGACTCTTTCTACAAGTCTTATCCAAGTGGTTAGTTAATTACAAAACCCAGAAGTGAGTGAATAATGCTCTGCAGGTGGTAACGGGACAGCCATCTTACTATAAAAGTCACACCAGTGTTATTTCACCTTTAATGCAAAGGAAGATGCATATGCAAACTTTTAGCTGCATGTTGATACAATTCCATTGCATTTTTACTTTGTAATATGAAGTGAAGAGCCATTTTTTAGGAGCCAATGCCTTACCCATTAGGTGGCTGGGGCTTCTTGCAGATCGGTGTTTTAAAAACTTTGCTTGTCATGAAATTGAGTAAGCTTTGGTTAAAATTCTTTCATTCAACTGTGAATATCTGCATGGGTTTAGAGTCAGAGAAAAAGTGGTTTGTTCTAGAGGCTGTGTGATTTTGTAGCCAGTTAAGCTCCCACCTGTTCCATTCATTCCTGGCGGCTTTCCCAGAAAGCACATGGGATAAAATCAAACTTCTTATGAAATTCCTGCCAAACCACTTTTATTGGTATAATTTCTACTCTGTCTGAAACACTCATTGGTCAATTAGAAATGGGAACAAAAATTGTTTGTTACATGTGCTTAGCAAATCTCAATGACTGTAAACCAGACCATCACAATGTCCAGGCAAGATTATTTACTGTATAACTTGTTCAGGCATTTATTTATTTTTTTAATATTATAAGGCAAGTTTGAACTTTCAACTGCATTTCAGGAGATTAGGCATCTATAAAACCTGTTTCTATCCAAGCTTATTCTGAAGCTCCAAGATACTTAGCATGGCCTTGGCTCCCCACCTACCCACCTCCTTTTAATAATAAGCTCATGCGAACATCAACATCATGCCCCATGCTTTGAGAAGAAGCCCTCAATATAGTGATAAATGGTCAGACATTCCCTCTTCTTAGTTTCTATCCTCCTTATAGTCAAAAGTGTTTTAGTCTTGTCCTTCAACTTCCAGCCATTAGAGGGCAAGGCTGCCGCAGCTAACAAATCCTGAGTCTTGTTTTGAGAAGCCTGAGTGAAGCAAGTATTTTTCCAATTACACACTATCTAATTCAATTTACATTTATTAGAAAAACTGCCAGCTATTTCATGTTAATATTGACATTTTCATAAGTACTAGCAATTAGAATTCAAGCTGAGATTCCAACAAAGCTCTTAGATGTTTTACACTTACTTTTCCTGTCTTCAGACTTTGCAAAATATTTTTAAGAACACGTTTGGAGGTCATTCAGCCTTTGGGGAATTTATACTGTGTATGTAAAACAGTTGGGCAGAGAAAAAATATTACAAATGGCAAAGCAATTGAGGACAACTATAGAGGCATGCCAACTTCTGCAAAAATAAATGTAGAGTATAAAATTCAAAAATTTAGCAAAGTTCAGTGGAGCCATTAGTTTTTCGCTTTATATAAAACTTCATCCCATAGCTTCTTTCGATAGCAAGCCCATTGACTGCATTCACAGAACATTTCCTGACTGCATTTAAAACATAGTTCTCCTCACCGACATCTTTTAATTTAGCATTTGCACGTCTTTGTATGAATTGGTCTGCATTTAAAGAATGTCACATGTCTCTTTGAAGAGATGGCAATGGACTTCAAGTACCTTGTCAACCTAAATAAAAAGATGTCCATATGCTAAAATACTTTATTCATCAAAGTGCTCATTCTGTTTTACTGTCTAAAGCATGGCTTCCTAAAGTGAGATCTGAAATGTACAGTATAATGCACACTTTGGTTTCTGGATAATAAATATTATTTACTTCAACTTTAGAAGAAAGTCTGACTTAAGACATATATAGAATATTCCTAAATACAACAAATAATATTGTACTATGCCATCAAACCTCTTCAATGATATTTATTTGCTTATGCCAATGAAAAGCCTAACAAATAAAAATGTCTAAGGGGAGAGCAAATACAGGTTTTTCCAAATGGGCAGAGGATAAGAAGGTAAGCTTCTATAAGGGATTCAGGGGGTGCTTCTCTTGGTAAAAACAGCTCCTGCTAAGGCAGTCAGGAACGGATGTGTTGTTAATTCCTCAGTAGTTCTCAACCTCGGCTACACGTTGGTATCACTTCTGAAGCTTAAAAAAAAAAAAAAAAAATTCCCAAAGCCCAGGCTGCACCCTAGACCAATTAAACCAAAACGTTCGGGTGTGTGACCCAGGCATCAGTAGTTTTCAAAGCCTCCACAAGTGGCCGAGGCTGAGAACCACCGCCTTAGTAAATGTTAGCCACCGGCCCCAGTAGGGGCGCAGCGCTGAGCGCCAGCGGCGGGATACAGCTGCAGCAGCTCCGCTGACTCACAGCGAGGGGCGGGGCTCATAGCAGATGAGCTCAGCTGACAGGTGGCCGGCGGATGCACCTGGCTGTGCTCTGGCGGTCCTTGCGGTGCGTGCTCCTGATGGGACCTTGTATGGAGACAGGTCAGGCAAACCTGCCTTGGCAGCCATCAGAGCAGCGTTCCTTCCCCCCACTACTGGGACATCTGGAGAAACAGTTTACTGTACCCAAGCTCCTCACCTCCCTAAGCCCTCTGCTCCTGCCAAATAGGCGGTTCACCATAGAGTGAGCATCTTGCTCTCAGGCTTTTACACACTTTCTAAAATGTCATTTCACTTGGAACAGTCCCCTCCTGCTGTCCCCAGAGCCTTACTTCTGCTGCATCTGCTTCTACTGCTAAAGACAGCACCCACCTCTCCTCTGTTCGTCTCTCCTTTCCTGGGAAGCCGCTCCCAACAACCACAACTCTTGGTGGTTTGGTTCCTCCCCGCATTTTTCAAATTGCTAATTTAACACATCCCAGCCAATGACAAGTCCTGTACGGCTGCACTGAGCTATTATTAACAACTCTCTCCTTGTTGGTATTAAGCTTTTCAAGTTTGGGTCTTCTGTTGCTAACTAGGCGGCAAGCAACTGGAAGCACAGCGATGAGTCTTCAACCTCTTTGTAATTGCTCCCTAATTGCCGCTCCTGACCCTACCTGGAGCTGCTCCTTGCACCTGGTTGATGTCCCATAAAAACTTGCTCCTTGGTTTATCTTGCACTTGGATCACTGCAGTAGCCTCTGATCTATCTAGCTGGTCTATCCACATTGACTTGAAGCCCTTGGCCAAAGTGATTCCCCCAGCAAAATGTAAAAGATTCAGGATGTCCTGTAAACATGCCTCTTTTGCTTTAAGTCCTTTAGTGCCTCCCCAGGGATCTTTAACAGGGTCTGGGAGGCTCTATGAGGCCTACCACCTGCCTGCCCACATCACTGGACTCAGCTCTTTCCTTTCTCCCTCAGCTCACCCTGCTTCATATTCCCTGGTTCCTCCTCCGTGCTCACTGTGTTCCCTTCTGCCACAGGGCTTTGTATGTTCCCTGTGCCTAGGGGTTCTTCCTTCTCTTTCCCTTCAGATATAGCTCAACTAACACTTCTCTGACTTCCAGACTTGCCAATTGCCCCACACAATGCCTGGACAGCACCATGTCTCTCTGCATTGTAGGATGCAGCCTACATCCTACATGTAGGATGTGATGCAGCAACTATTTCACATACATTTGTGTGGTTTTGGGATGAATGCTTGTCTCCCTGGCAGTCTGTGAGCTCCGTGAGGACTGACAGTGTCTATTTTAGCTCAACATTTTATTTCCAGTTCCTACCATAGCTCCTGCCACACATAAAGTACTAAATCAATGTTTATTGAGTGAATGAATGAATGACAGATGGATGGGTGCATGAGTCATTAGTAGAAGAAAAAACAAAATGTATGACTGGCCACTTGGTTTTGCAGACCAGGGTCAGGAAAACCATGGTTTGGTGCCACTGCATAGTAGAATGCACAGTGGCAAGCACTTATAAGTGGCATAGCCAAGTGTCAGAACGCCTGTCACGCCCACGTCCCCTCCACAGTTCCCTTCTGCCCCCTGCTAAGTAGTCCTTGGTGACACTGTGGTAGGCAAAATAATGGACCCTGAAGGTGTCTATATCCTAATCCCTGGGACCTGTGAATATGTTACCTTGTATGGCAAAAGGGAATTTGCGAATGTGAGTAAGGTTACAGACCTTGAGAGGGGACACCACGCCAGATTATCCGGGTGAGCCCAATCTAATGACATAAGTCCTTTCCAGCGGGCTAGAGAAATGAGATGGTAGAAGGAGAGGTGTGAAGCATAAGAGGGGCTCAATCCTCCGTTGGTGTCTTTGAAGATGGCTGAAGAGAACTGGGAACCCCTGGGCAGCCTGGGCACTGACACTTGAGTGCTGGAAGAGGCTCTAAGTCTCAACAATTTCCAGTTTCCATGCGGCTTAGCTGTGCTGTGGTTTATGTACTTCCCATGGGGTCTGGCTCTGCCTGGCATTCATTTCCTGGTCTTCACTGGCCTGCAATCCTTTTGTCTTCATTCCCACAGTTCTCCTGCCCCCTGGCTCCTGTTACCAGAGGCAACCTGAGTGAATCGTAAGCCCCTTGTAACTTGGGTAGCCTCATGCAAGCTCCCCTTATTTGTGGTTTGATCTTAACCACCACTCAACCTCTCTGGGATCGCCATCCTGGTTCATAAGAGGGGAATGAGGAGTGCTCATACCTACACCAGGGGAGGCTGTGAGGGCGGATGCCCTAATATGAAGCAAAGCATGCTAACCTGCTACACACCACACACGGGACTGCTGTTTGGTGGTAGCACAGGGGGCAGGGAGTAGCATTCTATTCTAGCTCCAAAATTCATCTGTTGGTCCCTCCTCTCCTCCCTTGCCTCTTCCTTTACCCATCTTGTTTTCTGTTTGCCTGAAACTCCCAGGGATACCCTCAGGTCTTGCTAACTCCCAGAAGTGGCCTTTGGTCCTAAAAACACCCATGACTCCTGCTTTAGATACACCCAGGACAAATGTATTTCACAGCGTATCTCTGAAGCTAGGGCTTCCTGGTCCTCCGTGCTCCTGGATGGCTTGCATCAGCCTGGCGGAGCATTCGGCTCTGGCGTGCCTTTCTCGTTACTCCTTGGAGGGGGAGAGTACGCGTGTATATGACTTTCCAACCCAGGGCCTACAGGAGCTTAGGTTTCCATGTAAATAAACACAGGACAAATGTATGCCAGCGGGCTGGGATCAAAACACATCTCCAGCTGTTGGGAACACAAAGAGAAGCAGTTTCCTTAGAAACAGGTTCCCAGGGGAAGGAGTCTAGTGAGGCAATCTGAGACCACAGCAGAAGCAGACCTGAGGGTTCAGGACCCAGTATGTCCTGAGCCCCAGGAAAACAGCAGCCCCTATGGACTTCCTGAGCAGAGGAGCTCCAGGTCTGTAGGAAAAATGGCCCCTTTAGGTCATGTGGAGCCAGTAACGGAGACAAGGGGGTGGGAGCATCAATACTGAAACGTGTTCTGGAAAGTTTTAGCTTCCAAAGCACTTCTTTGTAGAATGCTCAATGGACTCTCCCAACAACCCTGTAATGCACGCAAAGTAGGTAATATGGTCCCATTGTACAGATGAGACAAGCAAGGTTCACAGAGGCTAAATCCCAGGCCAAGTCTCCCAGCTAAGGCAGTTGAGAAGGGAATATAAATACACCTTATCTTAGGCCCCTGGCCCAGCCTGCAATTGGAAGCTAAATCTGAAGTAGTTGAAGACCAAGAGTGTAATTTTCTTATCTTTATGGATTTGGAAAACATAGATATTTACTGAAACACTTAAAAAGCAGACAATCCAAAGCCCTTCTTCATTTTATTTATTTAAGAAAAACAATGCCTTAGGAATAAAGGCAATGTCTAAGGTTTCTTTCACTCACAGGACAGTCTCAGCTGGTTGGGACAGAGTGGAAATTTCCACACACCAGTGTTTCATATGTATACTTTCAAAGTTAAAGGACGTTTGGAGTCCAAAGCTTTCAAGTAGATTAAAATGCATAGCTTTCTAAAAACCTTTGCTGACTCTGGCCAGTTTTCAGACTTCTCCAGAATCCAACAGGGCCAACATGATTCACTGAATTCTTTATGAATTAAGAAGCTGTAAATTACACATCTTTTCTTTTAAACATGCATTACTTTCCACACTTTACAGCCAAGCCGAATAAACAGTGTTAGAGAGGTAGTGTTCTCTCTGGGAAGATTTTCTCCCTTCTCTTCCTATTCTTCAAACAGAGGATGGCCTAGTGAAGTGGCAACAGTGGTTAGGGCAGGAGCCCAATGTGACATTTTTGAGAACTTTCACCAGCAGGGTGAAAATGACAGCATAAGAAATCCACTTTCATGGAAGCTCCAAGATTGGAAAAGGGAGTGGCTCCAGCAGGAATAAGATGCTCTCCCTCATCTGGAGATGACAACAGTTGCTCTTCGTTAGAAAAAGCTTTTCCATCATTCATTCTTTCATTAAATATGGTCTGTATGCCAGGTATTTCCCTGCCCTGGAAATAAAGGAGGCCGGACATGAGCTGGAGAAGAGTCTCAGGTGCTGGGATGTGTCCAAGTGTGCCTGGGTTCAGAGGACCCTCATCCCGAAAAAGGAGGCAGCCAACTTCACACTGGGGAGTTTCCAGCTCTGGACAAAAAGAAATGAGCCTAAGACAACTGCCTTTTCACAGTATGGCTGCTGGAAGTTGAACTTGCATCTATGTGAGCACTAATTTATTTAAAAATGATTTTCCAGGAAATGCAAAGGAAGAAGAGTTTGGAAAGAAATAGAAAGTTTGAGAAAAGCTAGTTGTTTCCAGAAAATAAGGTATAGCTATAAGACACTTGAATATTTGAAAACAAATTGCTGTAACAGCGATGTCTTTGTAAAGATGGAGAGACGATGTTACATCAAATGATTCTGCCTCAAAAGCATGGGACTTGGCCCAGTCCTCTTCTCGCTTTACCCTTCAGGAAGTAAAACGTAAGGTCTGAGTGGGCAAACACCACCGAAGTGGAATCAGGAGCTCTGGCTTCTCCTCCTAGGAGGGACTTTACCCCACCCCGAATCCCAGGCCCATTCCCACATCTGTAAAATGAGAGTCCTTATCTTCTTTGGGGTTCCTGCAAATCCCAGGATTCCTTTACCCTTTCCATTTTCTTCCAAACCACCCTGCCTCACAAGATGATATTATTTCATCCTCAGAGCAGGCTCGGAGGCAGGCGCTGGCCGCTCCCAGCTGTATGCTAAGCAGCTCTGGGAGGCTCAGGGCCAGGGGCAGAACTACCCGATTTTTGGCAATGGGATAAAGCAAGGGGCTTTGGAGCACTGAGATCTGGAACGATGTGGTAAATCAGCAGACCCATTTCAGGCCAGCACCCAAGACCCTGTGGGCATGTGGTGTGCAGGGAAGGGCCTCCAAGGGGAGGGGTGCCCTGCAAGGAGGGGACAGTGGGCTCCTCACAGCTGCCTGTGCCCCGCTGAGACACAAACAACACCCTCTTTTGAGTCAGACAACTGACTACCCAGGCTTTGCCAAAATGAGGACAGACTCTTCTGAAAGGGGCCAATTTTATTTCAAGGGTCTAATGGGACCAAGGAGATGGAATTAAAAGTTTCAGCTATTAAAAAAAGGCAATAGACCATCTTCTTCCAAATAAACAAACTATCCTTTGAACAAGAAGACAGCCTTCTAACCAGGTCAGGCTGGAACTAGACCATGAAGGGGACACCCACTCCCCGCCACCACCAGGCTCTCCTCTCTTGAATCTGAGCCCCCCGACTTTCTGCTGTGCTGCTTTGGGGAGCCTAGTGCTTTCCTGTTGGGGCCTTGCCAAGGATCGATGTGATGAGCTCATGTGACACAGACCCTTCCCGAACACAGTGCTTACATTTGGAAAGGGGCCCCTACAAATTTCTAAGGGCAGAATTCTAGGCAGGGAAATCTCCCTACAATCTCTCAAGTCACATAATAAAGGCAGTTACCAGCTCTTCGAAAAGATAACACTTGCCCCAACTACCAATTTTCAATATTTTAGGACCTTTTTAAAAAAAACTCCAAACCAGGCTGGGCATGGTGGCTCACACCTGTAATCTCAGCACTTGGGAGACCCAGGCGGGTGGATCATTTTAGGTCAGGAGTTCGAGATCAGTCTCACCAACATGGTGAAACCCTGCCTCTACTAAAAATACAAAAATTAGCTGGGCATGGTGGGAGGTGCCTGTAGTCCCAGCTACTCAGGAGGCTGAAGCAGGAGAATCGCCTGAACCCCGGAGGTGGAGGTTGTAGTGAGCAGAGATCTTGCCACTGCAAAAACTCCAGCCTGGGCAACAGAGCAAGACTCTGTCTCAAAACAAAAACAAACAAATAGAAATTCCAAACCATAATTTTTCCCCCTCACATTTGCCACCTTTCTCTCTATGATTGCAGCTTATTATTTGTGTGTGTGAAGACTACATTACATGAAATGATTTACAGGATGGCAACAAAAGCTTGACAGAGCGGAAAAAGCTGGAGCATTCCTCTCAACTCTTACATTAATATTTGAAGAGCAGCATTCATAAGACGTGTTTCCATATCATTGGTTTTTTGGCGTTTTCTGCTATCCTCTGGTTCTAACTTTCTTAGCATGAGGATTGAATCAGAACTATGAAAGAATTATCTGGATTAAATGGAATGTATGCTCTTTTTAAAACAACATATATTAATCAAGATCCAAAACAAATAATGAATATAATTAGAGAAGACATTATTCTTGTAGTAAGCAGTTCTATACTCTGAATACACGTCTCACCAAATAAAAAACATATAGTCATATTCATAACCTATAGTTTATTTTTTTATTTATTTTTAATTATTTTTATTTATTTTTTATTTTTTTATTTTTTTGAGATGGAGTCTCACTCTGGCACCTAGGCTGGAGTGTAGTAGCACAATCTCGGCTCACTGCAACCTCTGCCTCCCAGATTCAAGGGATTCTCCTGCCTCACCCTCCCAAGTAACTGGGATCACACGCGTGTGCCACCATGCTCAGCTAATTTTTGTATTATTCATAGAGACGGGTTTTCACCATGTTGGCCAGGCTGGTCTCGATCTCCTGACCTCAAGTGATCCACCTGCCTCAGCCTCCCAAAGTGCTGGGATCACAGGCGTGAGCCACTGCACCAGGTCTCATAACCTATAAAGAAATAGATTAGGGTTTTGCCATCAAAAACTTAAAAAAAGAGGAAAAGCCCCTTTTAAAATATATTATCAAAGGAAGAAAATAAAAATAAAAAAAATCATCAAAATATTTCACTGATGTCTTAGGTAGTTGATCAAATACCGAAGGTGAGTGGAAAGCCACATGGGTCTGGTGTAGTCGTCTGGCCCTGACTGAGACACTAACTTCTCTGTATCTCAGTTTTCTCTACTCTAATCATGGATTTGAAAACATGAATGTGACACTGAAGGGACATCATCCCCAAATGCTCCCAGCCTCTGAACATCTGCTTCCATTACGTGTTTAAAATGAGATGAGGAAGCAGCGGTCCTGGCCTTGGCCCGGAGATTCGGTGCTATTCTCCAGCGGCAAGGCTGCTGCTGAGGGCGCATCAGCAGTGGCCTTGGCTCTGGGCGATCTTCCAGCTTTGGGAACAACACCTCTGACTGATCCTCAACACTTCCTTCGTTCCTGCTTGTGCCCAACAACAGCCCAGGATGGGTCCAGGTGAACCCCAAGGGCTCTCTCAGACACAGAGACCAGGATTTCAGCCTCCTGGGCACCAGGCTGTCAGCTCCTCAGTACGTGTGTCTCTACAAAGGGATGGGAAATGTACCTTTCGTTTTAGTGCTCAAAGAAAGACACGCAACTCCACCCTCCATTTCTGTTACCAACCTCTGTGCTGCGGAAATAATTACTGGACTCAAGACTAACATCCCTTATGGAGCTGAGGGTCCCAAAACAAGTCTAGAGAAAGCAAACAATTACTGGTCCAATGACAGGGTTCTATCGCGCTGTGGTGGAAAGAACCCAGACTGTGAAGGCAGGAAACCCGGAAACAGTCGGTCGCAGTTGTGCCCTTACCTGAGAGGTGACTGGCAAATCCCACAACCTTTGGAATCTCAGGGTCCTCATCTGAAAACACTCCCTCCCTCCCAGAGTGGTCATGGGAACTGAATGGGCTGAGGGATGAGAAAGGGCTCTGCCGCCCTCTAACAGACACCCCCCAACACCTTTGTTGTTCTTAAGCACGACAGTGCTAGTCAGGACTCCTTAGAAAAGACTGTTTCCGCTCTGGGACCCAAAATCTAGCACTAAAGACAACTGAGCAAAGCAACATCAGAAGATCATTTGAGGAAATGTTCATTAAGATCTGGGTCACCCGGAACCAGTTTCTCTCGCCAAGACCTCCTTCCTGCGGAAGCACCCTCTCTGCCCCATGCTCCATGAAGGCGCCAAGGGCAAGGCCTGGGAAGGGAAGAGTGAGCCTTCCCTGGTGGAGGGGCCACTCCCCAGGCAGTGGGGAGACCACCTTTTGCATGCAACAGGACTGACTTACCAGGTAGCGCTCCTCCTGCCTCATGCTGGGGGTGCGGATCATGTGATTCTGTTCCCCTCTCCAGTCTCCAAAGCGACGGAAAAAATAGTTAGATAAGAACCGGTTGACGGGGTCTCTAATGATGTTGATGTAGACAGGCTGGTCTCCTCCAAACCTAACACAAACATTGAGTTCGTTACAACCCATCACTGCAGGAGGAAAACAGGGCCTACGTAGACATCTCCCCTCCCCTCTAGGTTAACTTACTGAAAGATGATCTCCTATGCAAAGGTGCCAATGACACGTAATAAGCAAACAGGGTTTCCTGATAGGCATTTTATTATCATGCAGGAAGTGGGGAGGATGATACCTGTTCCAGGTACCTGTTGAGGGGCTGTGAGGACATTTCATAGTATAGCACGGTACAAACCACACCATTGTGCATGTTAAGGAAGAGATGGTGTCCAGTTTTCTCACTAGGCTGTAGGTTTCTCGAGGATGGGGGCCACTCTGTATTGGATTTAGTATTTCCAATGGCTAGAACAGAACCCATGGGGACACAGTTGGCCCTTGGTGAATGTTTCAGTTGATTGGTAGGTTCTGACTGCCTTGCTGAGTGAGATGGCCCTTCCTCTACATTGTAATTCAAACAGTTCTGGGTCAGGTGCTCTGCAGTGAGTGAGTGAATAACAGCCAGTCTTCACTGAGCACTCTCTATTCATCTTGTTCTAAATACCTCATGCAACCAGCTTGCTGAAGCCCCATAACACATCAATAGAGTAGAAAAAATAATTATCCTCATTTACACTTGGGGAAACTGAGGCAGGAATAAGGTTCATAACTTGTAGCTGAACTAGGATATGGGTCCAGGCAATCTGGCTCTAGAATCTATGCTCTTAATTATGGAAAAGTGATTTCTGGAGTTGAGGAAATTTTGTGTGGGATATCAAGAATAAAACAATATTCAACATAATTATCCTCAAGTGATGGCAAGCGGCTTCAGATAAAAATAAAGCAAATAGCCAGGTGTTCCATTTTAATTCCTTCCATGAAAGGATTAGATGAATCCACTAAATCTTGGCCGAAGAACAAGGTCTTCCTGAGGGAAAGTGATGAGATTGGCTGGATTTGTCTTAACAATTCCTTCTTTTTCTCTTTGAACTGCTTGAAAGCAGTAGCCTTGAGGAGTCTGGGGAGACTGCCCCAGTCTCTGGGCAGAGATCATGCTCTGGTGACCTCCTGAGGGGCCTGCAGGGTTCTCTAGCCCTATGACCTTGTGACATTCTGAGGAACGTGCCTGGACATTCTCTCAGGGGTCAGAAAGAACTCTAAGAGAAAACAAACTGACAGGACCCCGCTTCTGCCTCTCTCCAGGAGCTAGCAGACTCCATTCACCTTTCAAAACCCAGCTTGGAGTCACATCACATCCTTCGGCAATTAATGCCCAACCCAGGGTCCATGCCTCCCTCTTCTGTGCCCCGGGCCCTCTCTCCTGCACTGTGTGGAAATGTGTGCCTCTCCCATCACACTGTGGGCCTCCTGCAGCCAGGAACGACACCCTGTAGCTCAGTGTGTGGCACACAGTAGGTGCTTAACAAATGATGACCAAATTAAGAAATGAACATCTGAGTGTGTGCCTCTCAGTTGTTAATGTTTCTTCTCATATCATGGGACTCTATTGTCAGAGGAAAGGCATAACAAGCCACCCATCCTTTTCTGTGTATGAATTCATATAATGTTGCTCTTGGTTTATCTGCATTTTAAAAAAGAATCTTCAGAGAGAAGAATCCAAAGGAACAACTCTGAGATAGTGGAATTTCAGGCACCAGGACACATGAATGATACCCTGGAGCCCTTAAATACTACCACATTGGAACACACACTGCTCACGGATAAGATTAGCCTTGCAGTGTGAATCTTGTTAGTTCTCAGAAATACACATTCATGTAACTGGATGAACAACTCACTGGAGTCCCAGGAGCTAGCTGTGCCAACCACCGGCTAACTACTGTACACACTCCAGATTTATCCCCCTTTTAAAATTAAATTGGGTTTCATATCTATGATAAACAGTAACTAAAGTAATAAAGCTAGGGACTAGGAAGACAAGGCTTGCATACCAAATACACACATAATTAGACCCTCAAAACTGCTTCACGCTTTTAAAAACCTCAACTGTTCTTCTATGTTCATGTGAAGAATGATTGCTAGTGCTAGTTAGCAGAACTGCCCAATCATATGAATCCATGCACAGTGTCCCATCAGGAGATGGCTCTCAGCCTCACCACTGCCATCTTTGATCAATGGTGAGAGAAGTAAGGACTGGCAAGTCTTGATGAGCATGGATGACTTGCTCTTGTTTGCATGCTGCAACCCAATGCAAGATTTCCAGAATAATTTTCCAAAATGGAAGTTTTAGATGGCTTAAGAATGTATTGTCAAGTATCAGATAATATAGTAGACTCTCTCTAGAAGTTTCTAACTATGAGAAAGAGGTGTCTGGTATATATCTCCCCCTTTGCAGAAGGCAATAATGGTTGCAGGCTGCCAGCCCTCTGTACACACAGCTTCTGCCAAATTGGGAAAATCTGGGGTGACATGTCAGTTATACAGAAGAGGCCAGAATACCACCATGCTACCACCAGGGACCATAGCATAGCACATGTCCTAGTGCCTGAGCAGGGAAGCAAATTTCCCTACCCTCATGCCATCTTCTTTCAGCATCAGTTTCTCCTCTCAGTATTTTAAAACTCTGGTCAGAATTCCTGGCTACCATTTATAAAGTCCCTGGGTCACCTGAACCTTTTGCTCACTCATGATTTCATTCTGGGGGTGAGAATGGTTTGTACCCTACCATCCCATACAGTGAAAAACCCTGCCTGATTTTTAAAAGCCTTAAGAGAAGATTCCACAACCTCCCTGTGAAGTCTACTTTGTCAGTTGAAAAGTCTTTCTTACACCCAGCCAATATTTAAAATTTTCCTTTTATGCACATTTCCTTTTGTTTGAACCATTTGACACAAAGAATTTGCGTCTCCTATGCTTTTACAACGCTTAGCCTTTTCAACTTCAATTTTAATTCCTTTAACTTTTTATTGTTTCCTTCAAAAATTCCTTTGGCTTTTATCTTAAGACTTATTGCCCTTCATTTTATAATCTACAGCTCTAATTTGATCTTTATGGAGCTCTAAAAATTTGTGGTGACTACGGCTGATCACAGGTTCTAAGTAGTGCATACACTAGAGAGTAGAAGAGTCAGGCCATATTTTGTTTTTTGTTCAACAACACAATCTTTTGTCCTTCAGTCACCACAATTACTCCTGCATCTATGAAGCTCTTTTAAGCCGTCCTAAAATAGCAGGCAATACCAATTTCTTCGACATTTGTTCACAGATCCTATTCACCGACTCTGTAATCACTCCTCTGGGCTTCCTTCGGACTCTGCAAATGTGTCATAGTTTTAAAATTTTACTTATTTTTTTGATGAGAAGATGAAGATCTGTAGCAGGGCATAATTCTCTAGGAACCATAACTGCATGGTTCTCATTCTGAGAGGCATTTCCAAACACATCATTCTGAGCATTTTCATCAGCATCTGTCTCACACTGCTACCTCAATCAATTCATCAACCCATCGATAATATTAGTCACCTCTTCAATAGCTACACAAAGCACTAGTAAAAATTTTAGGTATATTTTCATCAAAATTTAAAAGGCATTCTTCCTGAGATAATAATTATTGCACATATTAAATCAATACTTAAGACCAGAATTATCCTTGAGAATTAAGACTGTTTTGTACTCCAATTACAGTAGAGATTACTGTGATTGCAATCAGTTTTTGAAAGTATATTCTGTTCTTTTAAGAAATTCTAGTAAAAAATAATATGTATATGTAATATATATATTTGCCCTTTTCATCATTTTAAAGTATATAATTCAGTAGTATTAAGACATTTACATTATTGTGAAGTCATCACCACCACCTATCTCCACAACGTTTTCATGTTCACAAATGGAAACTCTGCCCATTGAACATAAAAATCTCTTTTTCTGCTTTCCCCACCCCTGGTAGCCACCATTCTGCCAAAAGCCTACCTCCTTTTTAGCCTCTGACCTGGAAGTAGAGGGTACCTTTGTGCTGCTATCTACCTTAAAGGGTGAAAAGTACCATAGGCCAGAGGCCCAGGGCTTTGATCCTTGTCAGTGAGGGAGGAAGACACTTTGAAGTGAGAGAAAGGCCATCATGGAAAAGAACAGGACCTTTCAGGGGCAGAGTGAGGAGTGGCTGAGGTGGAGAGGGGTAGAGCTGGCTGTTTATTTTTGAGACAGAGTTTTGCTCTTGTTGCTCAGGCTGGAGTGCAATGGTGTGATCTCAGCTCACTGCATCATCTGCCTCCTGGGTTCAAGTGATTCTCCAGCCACAGTCTCCCAAGTAGCTGGGATTATAGGCACCCATCACCATGCCTGGCTAATTTTTGTATTTTTAGTAGAGATGGGGTTTCACCATGTTGGCCAGGCTGGTCTCGAACTCTTGACCTCAAGTGATCTGCCTGCCTTGGCCTCCCAAAGTGCTGGGATTACAGGTATGAGCCACTGTGCCCAGCCAAGATGGCTGTTAAAGGGCCCTTTGCTGGAGCCCGTTGCAGTAACAAGAGTCCCTGAACGTCCAGTGGGGGCCAGCATGGTGGGGCGGTCTGGCCTCTGTCTTCATACCCCCTGTAGTGGGCACTTCCATCTCCTCTGCCCAGGACTAGACCTCCCCCCTGCCCGCCACTGCCCATCACAAAACACAAGCAGAAGAGACAGTTGTGCTTTGCTCTCCGGTCTGTCCTAAGGCAAGAGAGATGGAAACATTTGCTGTGAGAAGATGAGACAAATGGGGAAGGAGGTGGGTGGTTGGGTCAGGGCTCCTGCTCAGAGAGGAAGATGAATTGACAAGGCATGAAATAAACAGTAGGAAATAATCAGGAAATGAGGTGGGCTGAGGGAAAGTCCAGATTATACTCGTCGCTGATGGGCCAACACAGCTGGTGGCCCATGCAGCAGCAGAGATCCACTCCCCATAGAGGGAAAGGCAGAAATAGAGGAAGAAACTGCCAATGTAGGAAGACGAGCCCAGCCAGGGTTCACATAGGGAAAACCCAGAGAAAACTTGCACTTGTAAGTGGAACTTTTGCGCCGTGTTTAAGGAGGCAGAGACAGTGTTAACTGCTAATACTGATTTTTACTTTGGTGTTTTCTTCAGAGTTTGCAGTGTCTGTCAAATGGTAAGAGATTTGAAGGGCACAGAATTGAGATGGATCACTTGGCTAAGAAGAATAAAAAAGTCAACATTTACAAATAAGATGTGAAAACCAAATTGACTTGTGCAATTGGCGAAGTCTGATTTGTTTTGTTAAATAATGCCATCAGAGGGCAGAGTTTGTTCACAAAAGTTGATACAAGAAACACTGTTCACATCAGTAATTGAGACTTCACTTGCAGAGATGAGAAAAGGTGTCCAGAACGCACCCCCACGTACATCACACCCCACTGCTTTTCTGGTGATTGACTAATTTTCACATTTTTGTTTGTTTTTGCAAGTTACTATTGGCACCGGAGCCACCATCTGAGATACATGAGAGATGGAAGCAAAGGAAGGTGAGGGGATCATGGGAAAGAAAGCAAGAATGACATGGAAGAAGGATAAGAGAAGTGGTGGTTTGAAATTATTTAGCATATTGATGTCTCTTATAATGCATTTGGACTATTTTGATAGCATTGGGCTCTGAGGTAAAACTTCTTAAGGGCTTCCCTGCAAAAGCACATTTGGAAGAGTGAGGGGCATTGTAGATTGCAGAAATATTTATACCCCCCCAAAAATAAAAGCTTAGAAAACAAATAAAATTGAGGGCAGGGGACAGACAAATGTGAATTGTAGTCTCTCACAAGGCTTTCTAGTGTGTGGATCTAAGATAGATTTGGAAGGATGTCGTTAATGTTGGAAAGTTGATATCTTTTTCAGAAATTGTTTCCTAAAGTTACTCTGAAAACTGGAGAAAGATACGTGAAACCATAGTATGCAAATATTAAAAATCCTACTTAAACATCCTAGCAAAGAGAAGCATATTTTAGGCCAACGTAGTTTTGACTCAATTCTCCAGACAGTCCAGGTGAAAAATATTTGTCTGGCTGGAATTTCCAGGGAGTTCCACGACTGTGTGAAAAAGCAGTCCAGTGTGCAACTCAGGAATCCTCACCGAAGCCTGAGATCTCTGCTGAGCTCGCTGTGCACACGTCCCAGGCAGGAATCCTTCCCTGAGGCAAAACACCTGATTGGTCTGAACCAATTACTTCCCATCTTTGGATTAATAAAGCTAGATATGGTTCCTTCTCACTCTAAAAACGGAAAAAGAAGAAACAGGACAAGAAGCCTAGATGGTGAAAAAAACGAAGTAGGTCAGCTATAGAAACACCAAATGCTCACAGGATAGTATTTTACATGACTCAAGAGTGTCTAAATTTGAAGGTAAAAATGCCATGGTTAATGGAATAAAAAAAGAAAGGGCAATTACCTATGGTATAATGCCATACTCTTCAAAACTTCTGACCATTTGTGTGCAAAAAAAAGTGGGGAGGGAGGCCTGACTTTCATTCTTACAGTCCGCTTGCCAGCAAGTATTGTGTGGCATGTTAACGATGTGCAGAGGATTGGAAATATCAACAAAGAATATTAGGTTGCAGTATCAGTTCTTCTCGTGGGAACCTCATTATCCTGAAACAAGCAATACGTCTGTCAGCAGTTATAAGGGTAGGTTTCTTAAGATCAGCTTCATTATCTTTATAACTTATTATTCAAAATACATCTAAAACTTATTTTTTAAAGTATGTTAATGTCCTTGGCTGCGCACGGTGGCTCACGCCTGTAATCCCAGCACTTGGGAGGCTGAGGTGGGCAAATCACTTGAGGCCATGAGTTTGAGGCCAGCCTGGCCAATATGGTGAAACCTTGTCTCCACTACAAATAGAAAAATTAGCCAGGTATGGTGGTGCATGCCTGTAATTCCAGCTACTTGAGAGGCTGAGGCAGGAGAATCGCTTGAACTGAGGTTACAGTGAGCTGAGATTGCACCACTGCACTCCAGCCTGGGTGACAGAGTAAGACTCCATCTAAAAAAAAAAAAAAAAAAAAAAGTAATGTCAAAGTCCTCTTAACAAGTTCCAACTTAGTTGTTTTCCTCTTGTCAATTGCATATTGACACAGAAATTTTCCTTAAAGAAAGCTATTCCCTTAAACAAGGAAAAGCTGATTTTTAATGTCCCATGTTCCATGTGTGGAACAATCATAGTCTTGTCATATATTGAAGTTCAACTGATCATTCTCTTCCTTTTTATGGAAGTCTGGTAGCTAAGGGCCCAGGCCCTGGTATGTGGGTGTAAAGAGACGAGGAGGTTGCTCTTGGGGAGTCAGTTTTGGCTTTTTATTGAAAGCAGCAAAGCTGGTCAGGTAGTCTCTTGTTGTTTCTGCTTAAAACTCTTGACTGCTGTTCCAGCCCAGTCGTGTCCATCCTGGTCTGCACTGCATCCCTTTCAGTTCCCCTCGGCGCCACTCTTCTGCTGGTGGCTGTGCTGGGAATGCCTTCCCCCTTCACTTGTCTAAAGCTGACCCATCCCTCACCTCCCTGCAGAAACGCCCTCCCAGAGTCCTGGTCCCACAGGAGGTTCCTCCTCTAGGGGAAGCCCTGTGACCACCCTCTCCTTACATCCATCACACTTTAATGGAAGAACTTAGAGTCTCCCAAAGGCAAAAAAAACATTTAATGTTGACTGCAGAAGCCCCAGTTCTCATGTCGTGTATAGAAGAGAGAAGGTAATCCTTAGATATGTGTTTAATTGAGTAAAATGGAACTGAGGGAGGAGAAGCAGAGCCCAGCCCAGCCCTCAAGGTATCTCCATAGAAACTGAGTCAGGAGTTGGGCAGTGGGCTCAGCCTGAGACGTCTATAGAATGGCCTTTTTAAGTGCCACTCTGAATGTATATAGCATGTGATATGTTTTGGCTCTGTGTCCCCACCCAAATCTCATCTTGAATTGTACATATGTAATTCCCACGTGTTGTGGGAGGTACCTGATGGGAGATAATTTGAGTCATGGGGTGGTTTCCCCAATACTGTTCTCATGGTAGTGAATAAGTCTCACAAGATATGATGGTTTTATCAGGGATTTCTGCTTTTGCATCTTCCTCATTTTCTCTTGCCGCCACCATGTAAGAAGTGCCTTTCGATTCCTGCCATGATTTTGAGGCCTCCCCAGCCACGTGGAACTGTAAGTCCAATTAAACCTATTTTTCTTCCCAGTCTTGGATATCAGCAGCATGAAAATGGACCAATACAGCGGCCTTCTCTCAGAAGGCCTTTCCTTCACAGTTCAGAGCATCCCTATATGGTAGGGATGACTGAGAACTATCCTTGTTTTACAGATAGAAAAACAGAAAAACAGAGACCTCTAAGAGGTTGAATGGCTTGCCAAGAATCATGACCAGTGGGGAGGCCAGTTCTGACACCAGAGGTCCTGACGGCCAGGCCAGCACCGTTTTCTGTAGACATGGTGTCTTCTAAAAAGCACTTATCATTTTTTTTTTCCTTTCAGAATTAAAGCAATGAAGACTAAACTCCTGTACATGTGTTTGATGGTAGAAGCCATAACAGAATATGGCTACCATGTTATGCTCTGCTGACCCAATTAAAATACTGGCCATGGCTTCTAATTTGTGTTTTACACTGTTCAGAGATACATACTTAAAACTTGTTGCGCTGCAATCTGTTTGGTTGTAAAGATTTGACCTATGAAGCAAGAAGTGTTCATGAACGAGGTTTAAGGATGTCAGGGGTGACTTAGAAGGAAACGCGGTAGAACAGCAAGGATCAGGGAAGCAGTGCTTTTCTCTTTGCAAGGCATAAAACACAATGCCTGAAAGAGCTAATAAGCCTTGTTATCTAATCATGTCTAATAATATGCTTGTGGCCTTCTGGAATTAAGAGTCAGGGCACATACCCTGGATAATCCAGTAACAAGCCATTTTATAAATATGGTTGAAAACACACTCCTAGCTGCCCAGCACCTGGCCCTGGGTCACTGCGGAAAATCTGCAGGAGTCCTGTTACCATCCCAAGAACTCTGGTTATCAGGAAGGCCCAGGAAACTTCAGGGAACACTTGCTTTTAAAGATAAGGCAGCAACTCCTTTTCTCTGCTTAATAGCTTGCTTTACTGAATCTCATTCTTTGCACTTAATTTGCACAGGACCTGCTGCACAGCAGGGAAGTCCTTGGAGGGCTGAAATCTTCTTCCAGCCAGGTGGGTTGTCAGGCACCCTGGACCAGGGCAACAGCTCCTCCGGAGCCAGCTCCCTGGGTGCCTGGCCTGCAGGAGCCACTAGGTCAGCACTAACCAGCAGATGTCGCCTGCTGCCCCGGTTCCTTTGGTGCTCTCGTGTGGACCTGCAAGGCACTGTTAAGATGACAGAAGTGCCCGTCAGATGGCTGACCAGGGAGGCCCAGAGGTTCCCAGGCTGGTCCCCAGCAGATCTGCCTCTGGATCCAGTGATCTGTCAGCCATTAGATAGTAGCTGTGAGTGCAGATTTGGGCCAGCACAGGGAGAGTAAAACACTAAGGGCCATCAGCTCAGGAGTGAGGCACAGTGACAGTCAACCTATGCTAATGAACCACTGGGGAAAAGGACACTCAGAACTTGAAGCTAGTAATTTAACAAATAGGGAATCTAAAAACCTGAATTTGAAGATCTGCATTGTTATTAGAAGACCACAGCCGCTGGAAACAAAAACCAGAATTTTAAAAACCTCCCCAGCATCAAACATGCGAGGCTTAGAAAATCAAATGGTTTACAGTCATGCGTTGCTTAATGTCAGGGGTACATTCTGAGAAATGCATCATTAGGCGATTCGTGGTTGTGCAAGCATCTTAGAGTACATACACAAACCTCGATGGCACAGCCTGCTGCACATCTATGTTGCACAGTACGGCCTATTGCTTCTGGGCTACAAACCTGGACAGCATGTGACTATACTGAACACTGGAGGCAACTGTGACACAATAGTAAACATATGTGTATCTAAACATAGAAACGATACAGTAAAAATACCATACTATAATCTTATGGATTAATATGTATATGAGGTCTGTCATTGACCAAAATGTCATGATGTGGCACATAACTGTATTAAAAAGATAGACAGAGGCTGGTACTTTGGATCCTAGAAAATACTCATTACTCTAGCACTGAATTATTCCCAGAGTTCTGTGCAGGTTCAAATTGTACAAAAATGTGTAATAAAATATTTATGCTAAAATACCCATCTCCTGTCTTCTTATTTGTTTCAATACAAAATCTGATTCCTTTTTTTAAAAAGAGCTATTAGGTCAAATGGCTTCTCATTAAAAAATAATTTCAAGTTTTTATAAGATTTAAGACAGTAGTCTAGGAAGAGATGAAGTTTCTGTTCAAATATTTCAAATTTCAATCCCTCCATAGCAAAAATAAATGGATTAAAAATGTCTTTTCAAGGGCAATTGTACTACCTTGTAAATAAGGGTAGATTTCTAAAGTAATTGTTCATTAGAAGAAAGTGAAAGGACCATTAAACTGGAAAATGTCTTACCTTGAGAAGTTGAGGAAATGAACATGTCGAGTGAATAAATAGGGTTGTTCGGCAGTACTTATATTTTTAATCAGTTCCATCTATTAAAAAAAGTACAAAATTAGCATATGTAGGATCTAATTTACCAAGCCATATTAAGTTAAAGGTTATTTATCCAGCTCTTTTTATTCCCACTTATTACCACTGGACCAGCAGTATAAGTGCAACATTTATCAAGTTTTACATAAGGCTCCTTAGTGAATAAAACAGTGCTGTACAAATTGATAGTCCTGTGTCTCATTTTGTTGATTGTTACCATGAAAGCAATGTGACAGATTAATTAATTTTGACTGGAGAAATCAGTGTGTTGCTGTACTAAAATGTAAATAAAAGAATGCCTTCTACCCCTTCCTTTAAAGTCAAATCAAGGAAAGAGGTTAGTCATTATCTTATTCTGTAGTGATATTATTGGGATATACAAAAATATTGAAACAGGTGCTGCAGAATTTAAAAATGGAATAAAATGAGGTACTACTTCATTCTTGTTCTCTTTGACTATGAAATTTATAAGGGAACATTTTATAGGAAACACATAAACCCCCAAACGTCTTGGTTTTTTGGTGGGTGGTCATCTGAATTATTTATTTGCAGTTATCAGCAAGGCAAAAAGTAGTTTATATTCATGTAAACTAACTTTTATGGCCTTCTGGAACATGTCATGATACAGAAAATGTTTAGCAAAATCTGTTAGAAATTCCAAGCATTCTTATAACTCCCTAACTTTCTGAACTTCTCTTTCCCCGGTTTTTCAAATTGGCCCCATCAAAATGAACACACTGTGGAATTTTTAAAAAGCACATTGCAGCTTGCTACTTTGGATGAATGTCAGAAGTGCAACATTTCATGTTTTATGAAACAGTTCAAGTTGAAAAACTGGAAACAAAACCAGTCATTCACATGTTAACCGCAGTAGCAACAAGAACAATAAAATAAGAGTCTGGAACTCCAGGTCTGTCTCAAACATGACAGAACACCGGAGTCCCCCTTGTTCCTTCATGTCTAACACAGGGCTGACACATATATAAGTGCTCGATAAATATTTGTTCAATGAATTAACTCCAACTAGTACATGCTTTATAGATGATTACACTGGGATCTCAGTGCGTAAACCTTGTAATTAGATATTCAAGCTCACAACGACTGAAGGAATGAAATTGAATTTTAAAGGTAAACGACTCGCAGTTCATAAACCCTGCCTGTGCTTCTGTTAGTCAGTGGCAGGTATGAGTGAATAATGGTCTGTCTGTCCTCAAGCCTCAGTATAAAAGGAAATTGCATCCTGCCTCTTTATCTACTGTTTATCCTCGACACACCACCTGCAAGTGCTTGTTTTTGGTAGTAAAACTTCCTGCGTGGTCACGTTGTTAATTTTGATTTTTGATGGATTTACTAATAGAATTACTGGTTTGGAGACATAACCATAGGTAATTTATCTCTGAGGGTGCCTGCTTGGAAAAATAACTCTTGACTGTGTGTATGTTTAATGTAAAGACCATTAATGCTTTTATCTCTCGATTATTTTATTCAGATATTTCTCTGCACACAGAAGAGTCCTACAAGAAAGTCCCCTAGCACTGTACAAGAAAACTGGAAGAACGGGTCAGAAGCAAAAACATTTCTTTCACGTATTCCACATTATATTATATTCTCTAAACACATGTCCATGTGTTAAATTTAATGGAAGAATAGTAGTAGTTAGATTTTGAGAACAGTGTCATAATAGTCATAAAGCCGTCTATTTCAGAAGGAAAAAACGGATTAGCAGTGACAATGTATAACTCTTTCTGGACGTATCTTTAAACATAGAATCAAGGTACTAATGCTCATGTTTATTGTATTAGCACAGTGAAGGCAGAGGGTACGTTTCAGCTCTCAGCCGGTTTGATCTTCACAAATTCTAAGACTTTCCTTGTTTCTGGCGACAAGCAGTCATCTTCTGAATTTGTTGCTGCTATTGCTTGAGGTCTCTCGCCTAGTCCTACCCCCGTGGCCAGCAGCCTGCCTCTTCCCTCACCTAAATCTTATTTGCAGGAGAGGCATCGGGGGTGACAATGGCACCACCTAAAACCACCACCGACACCACCTCTCCTCTCCCTGGCTCATGTGGGACCACTCCTGGCCTTTATTCCGATTCCATGGCATAAATTCACTCAGCATTCATGAAGCACTTATTAGGCACTGGAGGTAAGAACAGAATAAGATGGGTGGGAAGACACATGAAGAAGATAGTAGAACATGTCCTAACAGTGCCCTCAAACTCCACCACGGACACAAACACACCTAATCCTCACCCATCTTTGCTCTTTATCCAGCTTCATCCATCTCTGGACAGTCCAATTCGGGTTACTGGTGATTGGCATGTTCCCACCTTTGATCCAGCTCTTTCCCTGACTCTCCCATATTCAATGGCATGTTAAGCCATGTGAATTCCACCTGTGCTATTTCCCTCAACTGGCTCTCAGGACCACACATGCTGTGGCCAGCCAAATGAGAGCCCTCATTGTTCCTTCCTCACACCAAAGCCTGACTAAGTCCAAGCTCAGGTTTAAGTTCCCTCTTCTAGAATGTTCTTCTGCTACTGCTTGTGTGTCTAAATACTAACCACTATTTACTTATGGTTAAAATATCTACCTCCTCCAAGTAGTCTTCCTGGATAGCCCTTTTCATTCAACATCCTTTGATCTCCCCTCTGTGTCAGGCAATGTACTGCTCAGGGTTATGGCTATAGAGATGATGGATTTGGTTCTTGCTGTTAGGAAGCTGTCAGAGTCCTGTGGGTGAGATGGACTAAGAGGCAGGTACAAACATGTGATAACCACCATGAGGTAGATGGTAGATAAGTGAGGCACCTCTCTCTACTTTCAGATGGGGAGGTAATGCTTCCCCAAGGAGTTTTTCCTGAGTAGTCTGGAAGGGTCTAGAGGAGTTAGCCAGGAAAGAAAGGGATTCATGGCATTGCAAATAATGAAGAGCAGATACAAAAGGCAAAACATAAAATGACACGGCACCAAGAAACTGCAGGAGTTCAGTGTGCCGGAGGTGTTCAGTGATCCGAGATGGGATCAGCAAAGTAGCAGGTGAGACTAGAGAATCAGGTAAGAGTCAGGTAATGGAGGGCACTGCAGATCACAGCAGGAATTCTGACATTTATTCTGTGGGTGATCAACAGCCAGAAAAGATTCTCCTTTCCAGATCTGAGGGCAGGGTGGAGAATGTGAAGGAGGGTGAGGATTAGATACAGAAGCTCAGCCAGGAAGACTGGGCAATAATCCCAACAGCAAATGACAACGGCATGAACTGAGGTCGTGGTTTTCAGTGAGGTCCCCAGACCTGCAGCATCAGCATCACCTGGGACTTGTTAGAAATGCAAATACTCAGGCTCCGCCCCAGGCCTTCTGAATTAGAAGGAACTCTGGGGGAAGAGGTGCCAGCAGTCTGTGTTTTGCCAAGCCTTCCAAGGGATGGTATGGCCCAAGAGTGTGAGAACCACTGAACTAAGTCAATGTAAGTAAGACAGATGGGGAGGTTCTGGGAGGGTTAAGGAGGTGACCACCTGCCAGTGGAAAGGAGGCAGGGCAAGTGGCCAAGAGATCTTCTTTCCCAGATTCCTGACTAGGACAACCGAACACGTGATGGTATCCATCCGTGGAGATGGGCAATGCTGGGGTGAAACAAATTTCGCTGCAGATAAGGGGGGAAACGGGCTTGGTTTTGAACGTGACCTTCCATAGCAGTGTATCTGAAAATTCTTCAGGACATACACTTTCTACATTACACTGTAGTTGAGTTGAGTCTGAGCTGGAATGTAAATTCTGTGAGGGTTAGGGGCAGGCTTTATCCCCTAGAAAGCCTACTCAAGGTACCTGCACAGAACATACACCCCACAAATATTTATGAAATGAAGCTATCATCTTTAGAAATCCTTTTTGGAGTCAAGAAATGTATAGTTAACTGAAGACAGAATTATCTTGCACTCAGGCTATGAATTTAGCCTTTCTGAGACAGACCCATATGTTCACTATCCTGGTGTCACATGGAGCAAACAGTTTTACCATTATAACATCCAGGACATAACACCATCAAACAGACTCCCATTTTTTGAGTGCACCAAGGTGCTCTTTATATACATGCTGTCATTTAATCCTCACAAGAACTCCATGGATAAGTATTATTCTTATTATTCTTATTATTCTTATTATTATTTTGAGATGAAGTCTCACTCTGCTGCCCAGGCTGGAGTGCAGTGGCTCGATCTCAGCTCACCGCAACCTCCCCCTCTCGGGTTCCAGTGATTCTCCTGCCCCAGACTCCCGAGTAGCTGAGATTATAGGCACGCGCCACCATGCCCAGCTAATTTTTGTATTTTTAGTAGAGACAGGGTTTCATCATGTTGGTCAGGCTGATCTTGAACTACTGACCTCAGGTGATCCACCTGCCTTGGTCTCCCAAAGCGCTGGGATTACGGCATGAGCCACCACGTCCAGCCATGGATAAGTATCATTATGCCTACTGTATAGGTAAAGAAACTGAGGCACGAAAGGTTGCATTGGTTGCTTAAAGCCTCATCCACACAAAGAGGTAAAGCCAGGATTGAAATCCAAGTCTTTCTAATCCCTAAGCCCTGTTTTTTATTTACTGGTTGCAATCTATTCACCATTCCCACAGAGATTTGATCTATACATAACCTTTCAAAATGGAAGGAACAGATTGGTTAGCACAAAACTCTGGAGAACAAAGAAGGTTTATGGAATATAAATTTTCTTCTTGTGATGTGCTCAAAATTTGAAAGAAAGTTCTAACAGATGGAAAAGCATTTTGAAATAATATAAAAATAAAAGCTTTAGAATGCCAGAGATAATACTTTTTAAAAGTTCTAGGTGGGAAAACTGAGTATATCCTAACAAGAACAGAAAATTAATTTTAAGTACTAAAAAAGATAACTATGTAATGAAAGCTATCTGAAAGAAAAAAAATCAGATCACAGCATATCAGTAAGTAGTTCTTAATCTTTTGCTTTCAACTTGACTGGCTGGGATGGTACAGCAGAAGACCTTTACCTGCAGTTCTACCAACACAGTCAGACTTTGCTCCTGACTTCTTTGGCAAATATTTGTCAGCAGAGGTGGTATCTAACCCTATGTCGTTCATAAGTGAATTCTGTGTCACTCACGAACACCTAGACGCCTTATAATTTTGCAAAGCATTTTTAAGATAGGACATGTTTTTAACATATCAAAGCAAAATAAGGAGTAGCTCAGAGGAAGACCCTTGGCCCTTGAACCTCAGAGGCTGGGAGGATGGCTGGAGGATCCCGTGACCCTTCCCTCTTCCCACAATATGGAGCGGCCCTTGTAAGCAGGAGGCAGGATGGCCTGCGGGAAGCAGTCAGTGCAACACATGCCTGCAATGAAGAAGAAGTCCACCAGGGGGAGCAATGACATGATCAAGGCAAAGAGCCTGGGTCTAAATTACAGAGAAAATCAATCTCATGGCTGCAACTGGAAGGAAACGAAAAACTTATTTTATTTTTGCAGGCCTTGTTGCTTCTTCCTTGTTTTTCTCTTTTCTTTCCACCAAGTTTCTATTAGCGGACTCAGTTTCTGTCTGTAGGGTTCCAAGACTGGACGTCTGCATAATCCCTGTGGTGTGGAACAGGATCAGGCTCCTCTCTTTGGTTTGACTCTAGGGTCCAGCTGGAGCACCTCTCATGCCTGTGGACACTGTCCCCACTCCTATAAAGTCGGGAAGTTCTGAGGGTCATTTTAAGTGAGGTTTTTCCAAAACGTGTCAAGCCAGAGAAAGGTACCTGGGATAAACAGAGAGGCTCATGAGGAGACACCACCTCATAAAACTTCAGGGACACATGGAGTCTTCAGGCACTTGAGAGAGTCTCAGGTGACAGCGGGATTTTCCTAGCGTGGTGAAGGATTCACTTCAATAAAAGGAAAACTTTCAAATAATCAAAGGCTTTCGTGAAATCATTTCTCCTAGGGCTGTGTGTGAGGACCTCTTCGGGAGTTTTTCCCCTGCAAAATACAAATAACTTTGGCTCTGCCTTTACAAGTTTAACTCTGTATTTTGCAGTGGGACCTGAATACACATACTGTGAGAAAGCTCCCCAGCAGATTTTGGTGCCTATCACGGTTAAGAACCATGTTTTATTAACCCATGTATGCCTTGTGTTCCATTATTGGAACGCTAAGCATGTGGCAGTTATTTACATCCTACTGCTAAAGGTCATTGCCAAGGTCTCATTGCAAAAATTTTTTTAAAAACCTGCAAAAATGGGTTAATAGCTTCCCACTGTCTACTGAAGAAAGGTCCAACTCTGAAGCCCAGCATTTAAAGTTCGGGATTTGACCCCTGTTTGCTTTCAAGTCTTATTCTTCCACATTATTCTTAATTTACAACACATTTTAATCAGATTCCTGTACACACTTATTCCCTCTTCTAAAATGGGGTGATAATGCTTTCCTAACAATGTTGCCTTGAGGATTAGAAATAGGGTGTACTCATATCTAGTGGGCTGCCTGAGGCTTAATACACATGTTAATACTAGGTCCTCAATAAATATTTATCAAAGTGAAAAGAACAAAAAACAAAGAAATCTGCTTAAAAAATGAATGAGTGTGCTGCCTTCTTTTTTTTTTTGAGATGGAGTCTTGTTCTGTCGCCCAGGCTGGAGTGCAGTGGTGCAACCTCAGCTCACTGCAACCTCTGCCTCCTGGGTTCAAGTGATTTGCCTGCCTCAGCCTCCCGAGTAGCTGGGATTACAGGCGTGCACCACTATGCCTGTCTAATTTTTGTATCTTTAGTAGAGACAGGGTTTCACCACATTGGCCAGGCTGGTCTTGAACTCCTGGCCTCAAGTGATCCACCCGCCTCGGCCTCCCAAAGTGCTGGGATTACAAGCGTCAGCCACCATGCCTGGCCCATCTCTTGATTAAACAGAGGTCTGATTAACCATGCCTTAGGGATCCCTGCAGCCTGTAGACTTTTACAAACTTCACACGGTTTCTTTAGGTGACTTGGGTTTTCTGTTTCCCCCTAAGTCTCATTGATTTCTAGCCACCATTCAGACTTGAAACTTGCAGTGGGCAAGAGCAATAGGAGAGGGAAGTTTAAAATATTGTAAAGAAATATTGTTTTGATCAAGAAGCTAAAGCTATCTATGACACATGGACATAAGATCTCTCTCTTCTCCACCTTTACATAACTCTTCAAGGCTTTAATAATTTGAATAGCTGTTGGAGAGTCAGAACAGATGTGACGTTTATAGTGATATAGTGGCCTTTACTGTTACAACTGGTGGGAGGATGTGGACTTGCCTAGTATTTCACAGACTGTGAATTGGAGTTCTGCGGAGTGCAAATCAGTCACAAACACTCATAAAGAGTCCCCTGACCAACGAAGACCGCAAAAACGCTAGGTGAAACCCAGTTAAATTGTTTTGTTTGCAGTTTTGTTTTTAATTTTCCAAGTCTTTAAAATGCAAATAATCATTGTGAATTGATTCGTTCGGGACCAGGCACGCAACATTTGCCAAATTTATTGAACCGTAATATTTTCTTTCTTTCAATGTCTTAGAGGACTAGGATTCTCAGGAACATACCTAGGGCAATGCTGATATGATGATTTCAACAGAGCTTCTTAACCCTAGCTGCATCATAAAATCTCTTGTGGCACTTCATTAAAGAAAAAGTTTTCTGGGCCCTACCCCAGAATCTCCAGGAGAAGGGCCATTGCAACTCTAGGTTTTAAAAGGCTCTGCTGAGATTCTGCTGTCCAGCCAGAGGAGATAAACACTGCATGATGAGAATGGCTTTTGGATTAAGGAAGGCCTAGGTTCAAGGCCAACAGCCACTGACAGTCTTTATAATGTATTTGGAAAGTTACAATCTGATTGTCTTAGGTGTCTCACCCATAAAACAGGGAATCATATCCACTCAGTAGTATATTTTTAGGTCCAAAAATTTCAACGAAACAATGAAGGAAAACAATTAGCAAATAATAGGTGCTATATCTAATACGTAATCCTCAGTTTCAACAGAAATAGAAAGAGTAGAATTATGTGCCTTCTCAATATGCTGGTTAACTTTTGCTTTTCTTTAAAGAGAATGCAATTAATTGTGGATTCTCATAGCTGTAATACACCTGCAGTACGTTGACCTTTATTGTATTTACAGCAATGCTCAGAAAGATGGTGTCACATCTTGACCAAAGATGGTTATGTGTTTTTTTGGCAATCACGCGCCACGTCTTCTGGGGAAAAAACTTCCCTATTTCTCAAAGCTGTATATAATCTCCATTTTTCAAGAGATAATTTAAGCCAGCTTAAGACCCTGAAATCTGGTTTTAGAGCATCAGTGCAATGATATCACAGGTTTGCACGATGAGCTGTGCGAAAGTCCAACGCTTCGTCAGCAGCCATCGCCCATGCTGTGCTGTTGAGGCGGAGTCTTCCAAAATATGAACTTCAAAGGTATTTCTATTTCTATAAGGACAGATGTAGTGGGATTTTTATAGGCATTCTAACATTTGGTGTCTTCACACTCCCTTTCCTTTTTAATAATCCCTTCAGTGTCTTGTTGCATTTAATAGATTTTAAAAATTTAGCGCTCTCTGTGTGTGTGTGTGTGTGTTTGTGTGATCACGGCTGCCCTCCAGACAGCAATGCATGTGTGAATGTGACTGTGGCCTAGAGAGGTCCCTTTTTGTATGAATGAAATGGAATAGACAATTCAGTCTTAGAAATGGATACTATTCCAAAGTTCATTTGTAAGTCAGTAGTTTGGAACTTGGAGCACATTTTCTCCCATAAAAGAAACTCTCTGCAAGGTGGATAAAGTCCCAGGCCAGCCCACAAGAGCCTGTTTAAGTCATACTGCACCTGAAGCGGAATTGTTATTAACTCTAGAGGATGATGATTCTATGGGAACAAATTTTCAGAATTCTACTGTTTATAGGTGAGAACAACTGACTAAAATTTCCACTAGTCTTCTAAACCATTTCCCCTTGCGTTCCTCTAATAAATTAGCAAAAAAGGAGTTATTCATACCACAAATTATTTCTTGAATATATATTAAAATAATATTTTTTCTGTTTTATGCACATTGAAACTTTAATAAAAACAATACATGGACAAAAAAAGTGTTTCTCTAAATGTTGTTGAACTTCAAACTGGGTTTCTTGTCCTTTTATTTCCTGGCTTCTCTCTCTGCATGCCAGAGCCAGACAAACTGGCTGCAGAGAGGTAATGGTCACTGTGATTATGTTTGTTTTCACATTAATATTATATATTTGTTTTTTCTATCTTATCTTTACCTTTGCCATGTGTTTTTAAAACTGCCTTACAATTTAATAGAAATCTGGAATAACGAAGTAATGAAATATATTCTAGGTCACTTTGACCACAGGAATCAGAAATGTTTCAACTACACAATACACAGATTATGCTAGAAGCTGTACAAATATATCACAGAATCACAGGGCTGGAAAGAATCTTAAAAGACTGTCTAGTCTCTTCTCTGGCTTCCAGACAAGCCAACCATTCCAAACAGATGAGAGCTAGCCTATATTTTAGAAGAGAAGGATGACTTTGTCTTTAACCCTTTCTGGATCTAACAATCTACACATGGTTAGTAAATTGCTGTTAATTTTTGATCTAAATTATTCTATTCATAGTTACAAGTGTATTTTACTTTTTCATGTTCGCTCCTCATAGGAAACAAAGTAGGTTGATCTCTATAAAATCCCATGGCACATTTAAATACTGTACTTTGTGCTCTTTCTTCTAAGCATTCCTGAACATCCAATGTCTAATCCTTAAGTTACTTTTGTCCTACTCTCTGTGGGTAGTCTGTTCTCTATCCTGAAGTGGGAACTAAAATCTAGCAACTGTGTTTTGTGAGGCATCTGGGAACTGAGTATCATTATATTATATTTACGTGTAATCCGATAGATATGCAAGCCATAAGAGTTAGATTCAAAAGAAAACCAAATTTAACAATTATAATAAAATCACAATAATGTATTTATTTATAATTCCTTTCTTTCAGGCAGTTAAAAGGCATCACCAGCCTAATCACATTAGCTCTTCAATAAAGTAAGGTAATCAAAGAGAATCTGCCTCTACTAAACAATGTTATACATAAAATGCAATATCCTTAAATGCCACCAAAGATCATTCTTTTCTACGGAGACCCTACTGTGGAACCTACAAGGTATAACCTTAAAATATTTTTTGCTGATTGGTAATGACTCTAACTATTGGTGCCGATAATGGCTATTTAAACTTGATACTGAGTGATTCTTTAATGGAAGTTTGCAAAGTAGTGGGCAATTTGATCTCTGTCTTATAAAAGACACAAAACATAGTGGCTTCAGAACAAGTGTGGTTGGCTATGTTACTGTCTTAAAACAGTTCTACTTTTCCCCAAGATAAAATGGAAATACACAATTGGTAAATTAAGAATGAGATTCTCTCCATTTGTGAGGTTCTGAATGTCTCAAAGCTGGAGATTATGTCCAAAGAAAATGGACATGGGTGGAAATTTTTTATTTATTTATTATTTTATTTACTTATTTATTATTTATTTATTGAGACAGAATCTCACTCTGTTGTCAGGCTAGAGTGCAGTGGTGCAATCTTGGCTCACTGCAACCTCTGCCTCCCGGATTCCAGTGATTCTCCTACTTCAGCCTCCCGAGTAACTGGGATTACAGGCAGGTGCCACCATGCCCAGCTAATTTTTTCGTATTTTTAGTAGAGATGCGGTTTCACCATGTTGGCCAGGATGGTCTCGATCCTGGCCTCGATCTCGATCCTTGGCCTCCCACAGTGCTGGGATTACAGGTGTGAGGAAATTTTTATAATGATGATCTCAACTAGATCGTTAGACATGTTCCTTGTTTCTTCCCAACATACAAGTACCACTCATTGGGTGGCCGCTCGTCCTATGTAGGTAAGGAGACAGAAGCCTGTTGCTGAGACCAGGATGACAAACCTAACTCTGTAAAATGACCATGAGAACACTCTATCTGACTTTTCCACATTAGCAGAGCAGCCCCACAGAGACTGTTGCCCCTACCTCTGTACAGGTTTGCAAAGTAAACCTTCACAGCTTCTTGGTAGAGGATAGCACTCCCATCCTACCATTAGCACGTCCACTTGTACAACTCAGCTACATTAGGGCAGAACTGTTCCTGTGATGTGGGGTAATTCTTTTCCTGCCACTGAATATTCCAAGTGCTGCTCTCAAAGCCTAAGATCCTCATAGCAGGAAGCTCATGTCCCCCATCAACTAATTTAACCATAAAGATTCTGGACACTGGTGAGAAAATGCAGAAGGAAGAATATTAAAATAAAACCTTCTCATTTTGACGGTGAAGATGTCAGCATTATTTATAGCTTGGTGGTGTGACTCTTTGAGATGTATATATTGCTAATTTTAGCTAACTAGACAAAGGCAAGTACACACAGTCCTTCATCAGTCCTAATGGAAGTATCCCTTCACGGAAATTCCCTGGTTTATAGAGTTCTTGTGGAAGCCTTAACTTAAATTTCCTTCCACACTCTGGCCAAAATACAGCATGAAATCAAAACTCTGGTATTCATTCATCAGGAGTCTGAAGAATGACCTGCAAGGCACCCATTAGTTACACAAATGAGCTGAAGCAAAATACAGTTCAACAATGGGCAAAGTCAACTTACTTGTTCATTTTTAGTAAGCCTGGTTTTGTTGTGAATGTCTGATGTGACCAAATTAAATCCGTGCTTCTCCGACAGGATTCTCAGAAGCAAGACCACAGTACGGCTCCCACACTTGCCTACTCTGTTGTACACCACCTGGCTTGGGAAAGGCAGTACCTGGAAAAAACAACAAGAGAAGAAACATGAAACGTCTGTATGGAAATACTTATGATTCTTCCCTCAATTTCAGAACAATCACTGTTTGATATAATAAATCTGAGTGAAAAAGGCCTATAATCAGGTTAATAAAAAGGATGTACATCAGTTCACCAGAAGTGATAAACTATATTTATCTTCATGACATAATGAGAGAAATGTTGGTCTTGTTATCTCTCTGCACTGGTGAAATTTCATGCAGTCTCTAAGATTGATTATCAAACTTGTTTTGTTTCTTTTTAAAAACAAAATACATAAATATGCTCCTTAATGACAATATTTTTTGCAAGCTTATGCTTTATGAGAACACCTTAATTTATAGCGTGATCAAGAACAAATAAGGTAATTTTCAAAACTGAGATGTAATTCACTATAAAATTTACTCTTTACAAATGCACACTTCGATAGCATTTAGTATATTCACAAAGTTTGCAATCGTCACAGCTATCTAATTCCAGAACGTGATTTCATCAGCCCCAAAAGAAACCCTGCACCCATTTGCAGTCACTTTCCATTTTCACCATTGCCCCTGGACCCTGGAAACCACTGATATACTTTCTGTCTCTATGGTTTTGCCTATAGGAGTCTGGACATTTCCTATAAATGGAATCACACAGTATGAGCCTTTTGTATCTGGCTTCTTTTACTCAGAATAATGTCTTTCCAGGCTCCTCCATTGTTGTAGTATGAGACAATACTTCATTCCTTTCTATGGATATAATAATATTAATATCACATTGTATCGATATACCATATTTTGTTTATACACTTGTCAGCTGATGGACAAGTGGATTGTTTCCACTTTTTGGCCACTATAAATAATGCTGCTATGCATATTTATGTATGAATTTTTGTGTGGACATGTTTCTGATTCTCTTGGGTATATACCTAGGAGTGGAATTGCTGGATCATATGGTAACCCTATGTTTAATTTTTTTGAAGGACTGCTAAACCATTTTCAATACAGCTGTACTATTTTATATTCCTACCAACAACATATGAGGGTTCTAATTTCTGCACATCCTTGCCAACACTTGTTATTGATATATATATATATATATATTTTTTAAGACAGGCTCTTGCGCTTTTGCCCAGGCTAGAGTGCACTGGCATGATCCTGGGCTCACTGCAACGTCTGTCTCCTGGGCTTATGTGATCCTCCCACCTTAGCTTCCCAAGTAGCTGGGACTAAAGGCACACACCACCATGATTGGCTAATTTTGCAAATTTTTTTTGGTAGAGATAGGGTTTCATCATGTTGCCCAAGCTGGTCTCAAATTCCTGAGCTCAAGCAATCTGCTGGCCTCGGCCTCACAAAGTGCTGGGATTACAGGCATGAGTCACCACACCTGACCTGTTACTGTCTTTTTGGTTGTTTATTATACCCATCCTCCTGACTGTGAAGTGGTATCTCATTGTGATTTTGATTTGCATTTCCCTACGACTAATGATGTTGAGAATTTTTTCATGTGCTTATTGGCCATTTGTATATTTTCTTTGGAGAAATGTCTATTCAAACCCATCATCCATTTACAAATTGTCTTTTTATTATTTCATTTTAAGAGTTCTGTATATACATTCTGGATTCGCAAACACATAATCTGCAAATATTTTCTCCCATCCTGTGAATTGTCTTTTCATTTTCTTTATGGTGTCCTTTGAAGCACAGAAGTTTTTCATTTTGACTGAGTCCAATTTATCTAAATTTTCTTTGGTTGTTGTCATATCTAAGAAACTATTGCCTAATCTAAGATCGTAAAGATATACATTTATATTTCCTCCTGAGGGTTTTATAGTTTTATTTCTAACATTTAGGTCTTTGATCTATTTTAAGTTACTTTTGTGTGTGGTGTGAGTTAGTTGTCTAACTTCATTCTTTTGCATGCAAATATCCAATTGTCACAGCACCATTTGTTGAAAAGACTACTCTTCCTATGCTTTCCCCACTTGGCCGTTTAGTACCCTTGTCAAAAATTCATAAGTGTATTTGAGGTCATTATTATTTCTGGATTCTCAATTCTATCCTCTTACTCTATATGTTTATCCTCAGGTCAGTACCACACAGTGTTATAGCTTTGTTATAAGTTTTGAAACTGGGAAGGGAAGGGTAAGTCCCTCCAGTTTTGTTCTTTTTCAAGATTGTTTTTGGCTACTCTGTGTCCTTTGCATTTCCTTGTTTTTGGCTACTCTGTGTCCTTTGCATTTCCATGTGAACTTTAGGGTCAGCTTGCTAATATCCGCCCAAAAAAGTAGTTGAGATTACGATAAGGACTGCATTGAATCTGTAGATAAATTTGATTACGACAGCCACCTTAACAACATTGGCTTCCCATCCATGAACATGGATGTCTTCCTACTTATTTAGTTCTCCTTTAATTCATTTCTTTGATGTTTTATTTTCATTGTTCATGCCTTATACTGCTTTGCTGAATTTGTTCTTTTTGATATCGTTACAAATAGAATTCTTCTCTTAGTTTCATTTTGGACTGATTATTGACAATTGATTTTTCTACATTGATCTTATATTCCACAATCTTGCTGAACTCATTTATTAATTCCAATAGTTTTTTTGTGTGTGGATTCTTTAGGATTTTCTACAATAAGATCATGCTATGTTCTAATAGAGAAGTTTTACTTCTTCCTTTCCAATATGAATGCCTTTCCTTTATTTTTCCTTTCTAATTGCCTAGTGGATAGTGATTTTTATATACTATTATCTACTTCTTATATCTTGATATACTACTTTTTATCTATTTTGATATACTGTTATCTACTATTTATACTATTATCTACTTTATTATATATTTTCATAGCTATTATGAAAAGCATCTATAATTATTTGTATCTGCAATAAAGATATTTCTCCATTTTGAATGCTCAGCATTGATCAACAATTGATAATAATCAAAGGATTCCTTCATTTAGCACATACTCATAACAGAAGGTTATTTTAAAAAGCTTAAAACTAAATAATGAAGCACAGTATAAAATCACAAATATACTGCAAATGTAAATATACTATGGTAGGCCATTTGAATTTTTGCCTTTGCAATTATAGGTTATTTTAATTTTCCTGAAATATTTTTATGCAGAGTTAGCATTTAATAAATTTGAAGCTTAAAGGCTAGTCGTCGCTGGAATAAAATAATATCTGTATCATTCACTTAACAACCAGTCACATGCCATTTTGGTGCAGTTTTTCCATTATGTATTTTTTTTCTTATGAGTAATACCTTGTTTCTTGAGGGCCAGTCTACTACGTGTCCTCACAGTGCCTAGAACATGCTTTGTACATAAAGAGCCTAAACAGACACTGAATTAGTCCTAACCGCTCTGAGAAATTTAATGTGCTGCTTAACACTAATTAACACAATGATTCCACTAAAACGTGAAACCAAGAGAATCTTCAAATACAGCTGCTTTATCGGACCAAATGCTTTTCAAAGTCATCAGAGAAAATAAAAAGACGGTCATTTTAATAGGTCATTGTTACTTATGGTTTAATCAGTGAGTACTTCAAAAGTCTGTTCATTGGCAACTATTACAGAAGTCCAGATATTCAGAAAAATAAATTACATTCTTGGCTACAAGGTTATGATCAGGAAGGCTGAATTAGGTTTCATGTTTAGTTTAAAGATACAAATAGCATTTATAAGTGGAACTTTCCATTACAACCAGGTGGGGTATGAAATTATGGCTACGACAGAGCTGCCAACATAAACTCAGAGTTTAATTCCTCCATAGAAACAAACTGTACAACAATTGGGTAGGTGCATTTTTTTTCTGCCTCATAGCACATTACTGAACAGCCAGGAAGAATTTGTTACATCTGAATTAATGACCTAGAAGATGTGAGTTACCACATAGGTAAGTACTTTATTACAAGAGTACAGGTGCCTCTTGGACAATTTAAGTGAATAACTGAGGCACTTACCTAGAAAACTTGGGTGAAATCACTTAATCTCTCCTGAATTGTTTGGTAATCAGCACAGTAGCAGGGTTAGTATCTATCTTATTCTTTTTACTAATAACCAAAGATGTTATTTACCTTTAGGCTATTGGGTAATTCATTTTTTAAAAGATGTTAATTCTAATTGTTTTATTAGTTTGTGGCAAGCTTCCAACTAATAGTTTAAAATTTTGTTTTATTTAAAAAGAACACTTACATAAGAACAAAAAATCCTGTATCATCTCTGCAGCTGGGTCTATGATAACAACTTAAGATAAAGGAGGACTTAACATCCTCACTGTGACTGTACTTCTATCATTTCTCTAAATACCAATACACACCTACATGATATGAACATAAAAGCAGGAAATGTGTTTTCACTAAAATTTCTGGAATCAGCCTTGTGAGTTTCATGCACTACCACAAACCTAAGTAAACCTGTCTGAAATTTAGGGGGGTTTTTAATCGTTTTCTAAAAGAACCTATGTAATGCATTGAAACTTGCTGAATTAAGCAGCTAAATCAATGTGTTGATATCGGATATAGTCCCCATAGATCACAGATTCCTAGCATAATGAAGTTTGAGGTCCAGAAGCAATTTAGAGTAATCCATTCATTCAACACCACCACCAACCCCCGCCACAACTATCACCCTCTATCACCACCATCTCCAGCCCAATCTGTGTTTAATTTGGATAAAATTTTCCTTTACACTATGTAGATATTATAATTAGTTTTACATGAGTAAACTGAAGCCCAGAAATATCATTTGGCATCTTCAAGGTCACAAAGCTAGAGTGACACATAACCACGAAAATCCAGCTCTTGGTTCTCCTGACTCCTAAGATGACACTTCTTTAATATACAAATCAAATTGTGAAGAGAATTTTTAGTTTGACTTCTGTGACAGAGATATTCTTTCCTTTTTTATGTCTTGCATATATCTAACCTCATTAAATACACTATTTTTCAACAGTCAACGATCACAACCAGTATTATCAGCCATCACTCAGCTGTGACTCAAGTCCCCAGAAAGCTTAAGTGGAACTGACAGGGACAGACTAGCCTCTCTCTCCTTCCTAAGGACTTTTTCTAGAAAGCTAATGGAAGCCCAGAGTGTCAACGCAGCTAATGGGAGAAGAAAGTGGCAGGATGTATACTTTTCCCTTCCTTCCTTCCCCTGATATATCACAGGCAGTCAAAGTGGACAGCTGCCTCAAATATTGTCAACTGCTTCCACTGGGAAAGGAAAAAACCAGGAAGCAGTAAGTTACAGTAAAATGTATACAAAATCCTAAATATATTTGGAATGGCTATCAGGACAAGCAAATGTCTTCAAACGATAAACTCAATCACTGTGAAAAGACTTTTAAAGACGTCTTAGGATCAATCTCGAAATCTTCGTTATCCTTAAGAGATATTTGCAATTGTCAGGCAGAGAACTCTATCCTCTACTTTAATGTTCCTACCATCATTTGCACACAGAGGTTGAACACTCACTCTTTTTTTAGGTGCCCTATAGAGAAGCATACGTGAAACTCCTCAAGCACCCTCTCCCTCCCCCAAGTGATTCTTCATTCTTGGCAACTGCGGTTATGTGAATGTTATGTCTGTGATTTCTATTTTATGGCCAATTTGTAAAAGTGAAGGGGCCTCCAAAATCTTTCATTCTATGAATTATATATTTTTATGCTGCCTGCCTTGTAAGTTCTGCAAATGCCACAAATCCCCAGAGCCTGACAGGCCTGTGTGGAGCATGCCAAATAAACAGAAGTCTTTCCAAGATCCTGAGCACGACAGTAACCACCACCAGATGACATGCACAAGTTCAATAGCTTAGCCCTGGTTTGAACTGGGGAGAAGAGAAGGAAGGCTTTCTAGGTAAAAAGTAAAGGCGGTCTGGACCAAGACTTTCATAGTCTGAGACCCAGAGTCTATAGGGCCCTTCTGGGGATCGGTAACGTTGGAAGAATTAACATCGGCGCTGCTTTTAAGTCTCTGCAAAATGATACTTAATATAGTACAAGCTGTGGTTCCCAAATAACTGTATATGCAAATTCCTCATAGAACCTTTAAAAATGTAGATTTCTGGGCCCCGCTCTAAGATGAACTGAATCACAAAGGCTAGGATGACAGTCAGGAGTCTCTCTCTAAAAAGCTCACCAGGGCCCTCTGCCACCTCCATCAGCTTTGAGGAAGTGCTGTCATAGAGGACTCCCAGCTTTCTGTATTCAGTGGCTGAGTGGGTCCTTGCAGCCTTCTGAGGGATTAAGGCTGGGGAGAAGGTTGCCTGCGTGATCCTGGAGGGGAGCTGCGGCAAAGGGCACTGTTGTGTCTTCCTGGGGTCTCACTGTATTGATGAGCTCCACTCACATTTACCAGTCATAATTCACCTCATAAGTATGCTCACACTCTCCCAGGCTGGTTAGAGAACAGGTAGGCTGGTTAACTGAATGTGGAGGTTAACTGAAATTTATACTAAATGCTTTCAAAGCATTAGACTCTTAGCACGAATATTACACAGACTGTGAACTGACTTTGCTTGATGAATAAAACTGCACTTCATGATTTTTCAGCAACTTCATTTCATGGTTAATCAAACTAACGCTCAAAAGAGTCACAGCCAGGGCTGTGCGAGGCCTGAATTCAGGCACAGTTCTGTTCCTCCCTGCCCATATGACTGTGAGCAGTTTCAATCCACTCAGGGAATCCTCATGTTACAGAGTTCCTAGGACGCTGTGGTGCTAGGAGCCAGTCACTTCACATCCTTGAGCCCCAGTTTCCTCACCTATAAAAAGGGGAAAGTTAGGTTATAACCTAATTAATGATATTTTCTTCTGAAGCTATTAAATTATTAATTTTCAATCTATATCGCTACCAAGATATAATCTGGAAAATGCCTTAAAGTTAAAACTAGATTTCACTGTGTTTCCTTGTGGAATATATTCATTAAAGAAAGAGAAAAAACAAAGTTCCAGTAATTTGTGCTTATGACATGGGTTCCAGCTCCACGGGCGTTCCCAGTTTTATTTTGGAAACCTTGGCTGTCCTATTCTTGTTTGGGCTTGTCGCATAATAAATCTACCTTTATCTTCCTCTTCCTTTCCACAGTTTTAATCATTTCAAGCTTCCCATTTTGAGATCATCACCGGAGCCTCCCAGAACTCGGCAGTGATTCTCACTGGCCTTTGCCCATCAAACCATCTGAGCTGTTCTGCCACACGCATCTGTTTTCTAATTACTATCATCTCTCCTGCTCCCAGTCTCCTTTCCTCCATTCTAGGGGAGGAAATACACAGAACCCATCTCAGAATTCTATTTCCCCTCATTGTAATCCTCCTGAACAGAAGGCTCTTTCCATCCACAACTCTCAAATGACATCCTGCGTGCTTCTCATTGTACAGGCCCATCTTCTCCAAGAGCCATGCCAAATCTGAACCTTTGGCTTTCTTCTCTTGCCCTGGTCCCACTTGAAACAACTCCATGTGTGATGCTACCTACAGAAAAATAAATATAGCCATACATCATTTACAAGTCCATCTGAGTCTGTTATGTGCATAGTGGATAATTAATAAAAAGAATCTATCTGTTACGTACATAGTGGATAATTAATAAAGAGTACAGACTAGACTACTGGGATGAAAATACTATTACAGTAAGTGTTGTAGAACCAATGCTGTCGTATCTATTATTATAAAGGATGCCCTTTTGGTTATCTCTTAAAACTATAAGAAAATCTACCAATTTTTTCTTAACATTCATAATATTTGGAACTCCTGATTTGCTACGCTACAGAAGAAAATATTTGTTGAAGTCAAAGGTTCCCTGGACTGAAAGTCATGAAACTCTGGCATTCCCCTTGGCTTTATCACTCTAAGCAGTTGAGTGACTTGAGCAAATGATCCTGAACAACTTCTCTAAGTCAAAGTTTCCTCAAGTATAGATTGAGGGTACTGAACCTAATGATTCCCAAGGCTCCTCCCTGGCTGCGTGCCATATGTTAACTGAGGGCTACGCAACGTTTACGGAAGACCACAGGGTTATCTGAGTGGCATCCTGCACTTCTAAATATTCATCCCATTCTGTATACCTAATGTCCTGTTATCTCCATAATGCATATCATCGCTATGCTATTCCCAGAACACAGTACCCTGCATACTGTACCAGAATTTTCATATGAAGAAGCAATTTTCACAAGGAGCTACAAGTCATTTTTTGGATGTGATGATTAAGCTGCCATAGTTGGATCCTTGAAGAGTGCTTCAGGAAAAAAATACAAGACTTCCAGTTTGAGTAGGAACTCTAATTTCAGGTGACACTGGTGAATGCTATCAATGCCATAGACCAAAAGATGAATATTTTCAAATTTCAAATTAACAAATGTGAAGAAAATATACATAGGAGGAAAAAAGAGATTCACTTTTAATGCCGCAGTACCCTTTAAGCTTCTTTGGTCAGTACACAAATAATGGGCAAAAAGAAGTCCATAAACTGGGCATCTCATTACCACAGAACGTTACAGTTTCCTTTTTTTTTTTGAGACAAGGTCTTGCTTTGCTGCCCAGGCTGGAGTGCAGTGGCACAATCTCGGCTCATTGCTACCTCTGTCTCCCGGCCTCCAGTGATTCTCATTCCTCAGCCTCCAGAACAGCTGGGATTACAGGCGCACAGCATCATATCCAGCTAATTTTTATATTTTTATTACAGACAGGATTTCACCCTGTTGGCCAGGCTGGTCTCGAACTCCTGGCCTCAAGTGATTCACCTGCCTCGGCTTCCAAAGTGCTGGGATTATAGGCGTGAGCCACCACGCTCAGCCAAGAATGTTACAGTTTCTAAAATTCAAACTTCAGTTTGTTCCATAGGAATCCACGGAATCCTTGTACGTCTGAGGGAAAGAGAAATGAAATCCACATGCCACACACATGACATGTAAGCACAACGGGAAAGTGCGAGTCTGCAAGGCTAAACTTTCCTGAAGGCATATTTCCAAGTGGGACTTGTCTTGCTTCTGCATACACATGGTAGCCCTACTTCACTAGTGTTTGGCGGCTTCTGTCCACTCTTCTAAGAGCCTTTCAACTTCTCCATGGCTTTTATGATAAAAATTAAATGGAGAAACCCATGTGGATGTGGAAGTTCTATTTAACCTCATCTTCCTGTGAACATCTGTTATGCATGCGGATGTGCCCTGTATGTTTTTGTTGTGATCAAAGACATTATGAGTAATATTGTTGTGGTCACATCAGACTTCCAGCCATTTCTAACACTTTCTTACATGCTATGTATTCAGTCGTCCAAAAGTCCTTATTAGACAAACTCTGAGGATGAAAGTAGCAGGGTCCTCAAATTAGTTCTAGAACTGCAGTTGTTCCATTTTTAGTATTAATCAATTTGACTGGCTTTTTACATTAACTTTTGGACCAGAGTACGGAATTACAAAAATGCATTTGAATAGATAATCTCTCCACCAGACCCACACACTTAGTTTGACTCTCCATTCAGATCTGTAACAGATATTTGTTTAATCACACAAATCTCCAAGTAAAACATGCACAGACACTTTTGTTTATACAGACTTCTAAGGTTTAAGGGTCTGCTCTAAAGTTGTTTCATTTCTCTATGTTTATCCTATTTTGTTTTAGTTAATAATTTATACCCTGAGCCCAATCTCAACTCAAAACTCATTTGTTATTATACAAATAGGGGAGAAGTATTGACTATTGATTGGAGGATTCATAATTTAGAGCAGATATTGTTGGCATGGGCCAACCACTCGATTTAGAATGGTCTTCTCTGGATGTTAGGGGGGAAACAGTCCGTTATTCTCATTACAACCCTCAGAAGAAAAGACTGCCCTCATTGTAAACAGTAAATGCTGGGGAAACAGCCACACGTGGCTGCCAATACTCCTCTCTCATCAAAGCACTGTGCAAAGATTTTAAGACCAAAAGCTTGAATATACTGCTGTGAATCACATCATTACTTTCCATTTGAAATGTCTGAATCAAATGTTAGTTTCTTGAGTGTGAATTGTACTGAGAAACTTATTCTTAGACTCAAATGATCATTGTTTAAATCTCTTAGCTGAGTTTTAGGTTTATATAACATAACCCACAATTTAAAATAGTGTGGCAGATTAGTACAATAATGGCCCCCGACCTGTCACACCTCTTCCTATCCCTGCACCATGTAACTTCCTTCCACATGGCCCTCTAGACTGGCCACATGACTTGTTTTGGCCATTAGACATTAGTAAGTGCAACACAAACAGACGCTTGAAAATAGCCTGCATGTGGGGGCTTCACCTCTCTTTCCCCTAGGAGGCTTTGCACTGTCATATGAACTTAGGCTAGCTTCCAGGAAGATAAAAGGCTGCATGGAATAGTGAAAATTCTGTAACTAAATTCAGCAAGTAATTATTGAGCACTTACTGTGTGCTAGTCACTTGGTTAGGCATAAGAAATTGGTTGACTTATTTGTAATTATTTGATTGTAATTATTTGTAATTATTTGATTGTCTGTCTCACTAGACTTTACACTCCATGACTGCAGAGGCCACATCTGCTTTTCCCGACTATTGTATCTTCAGTGTTCAGCTCAATGCCTGGCACATAGTAGGCACTCAATAAATAATTGTTGAATAAGTGAATACAACAAAGGTTATAACAAGTCTCTTGCCCTGTAAGAACTCACAATCTAACAAGGGAATCGAACACTGACACTGACACTGACACTGCTTGCACCAGTACCATGCGGTATGCGTCCCACTAGAGATATGCACACAGTGTCAAGAGAACAGAAGGGGTGATCAGCTTGGCCTTGAGAACTCAGGGAAAGGGTCACAGAGAACACAGCATTTGAACGGAGTCTTGGTATCTCTAGAAATTGTATGGCTTCAAAGGGATAGCCATTTTTCCTTTGCAAAGTACACCTACCCAATTCTTACTGATTTGCATTAATACGAAACTTTCTAGACCCCCTCCCATGTTTGATTTGGCTATGTGGAATTGGCTTCCTGGCATTTTTCACGTTGTGTGTGTGTCTGTGTGTTGCACGTATGATATGCAAGGAAAACACACCATAAAAAAATTCATCAACTCTCTGGCCTAGTGTTGCCCCTCATACGTACTGAGCATAGCAACACAGCAGGACAACTGAGTTGCAGCTCAAGAACAACTGGGTTAAACATGGCTAAAGAACTTCTCTGCTTTATGTTACATCTGCATGTATCAACACGAGGATGCTTGTATCTGTAGGTAACGAAAAATCCAATGCAACTCAACCAGTAAAGAGAATGCATTCTCTCATAAATAAATAAATGGGAAAATATATTCTCTTACAAAACGAAAGTCCTTAGGTATGGAGGTTTTAGGCATCACTCCATGTTTTTGTTCCATCTCGCTCTTCCATCCTGGAAATGTCAGCATTTTCCTCAGACTAGTTTTTCTCATGCTTCATGACAGCTGCTGCAGTTCCGGCCATCCCATGCAGAATTACAAAGTCTGGGACAAGAAGAGACTACCTTTCCTGGGTGCTTCCTTTAAGATCTGAAAATCCTACCTAGAAGGCCCTGAGAAAATTTCTCACGTTCTGTTGACTTGGTCTAAGCTACCAGTGTACATCTCAACTAGCCAGGAGCAAAGGAAATAAGACAACCGTGCTAGGCTTAGATTAATCAGAACTCACTTGTGAGCTGGGGATGGAACTGCCTTCCTCTTAGGGTAAAATTGAACAAGTCAGATTTCTGCTAAAGATGGGGAGGCTGCGGGAGAATGGATATGGGGTAAGTAACCAGTAGGGTCTGCTGTGCCCCACCACTCAAAGGCCCTGTTGTACTTGATTCTTCAAACACCTGTTCATGAAAATCTCCATTCCTCATCTACAGAAAAGGGAGTAAGAGCGGCAAACACCAAGGACATTCTCAACATGCACGAAGGATCCATGGCTGTGTCCTATCCATATCCCCACAGCTGCTCGCTGCCCTAGGCATAGATTTGCTGATAGCTGGAGAAGAGGAGAGATGAAATACATTCCTTTCTACATAAAATGACATTGCTTCCCACACACTGAAATGAGATGGAGAATTAGCAACAAGGTGAACCTGAGCTGGGAGATTAACTCCACACAAGAATCCAGAAAGCATAAGGCATTTTTAGCTCGAGATGGCAATAAGACATTTAAATTGCTCTCAGATGAAATTATGTCTTAACTGCCTACATACTGGGGGCTTTTCACAAGTATACCTTTTTCATAAATGAATTAATTTTGAACAAATGTGGCATGGAATCTAGACGCAAGCCACCAGCATAGATCTGATCATGGAATGTTCTTTTCCACAGTATCTACCGGCTGGTTTTTGCTTTCATTTGTCACCTGATCCCAGGTAAACAGATTTTTCAGAAATCTCCACCAGGATGGCTGAGGGAACCCCATTTCCTATAAGAAACTGTTATTACATTCAGGCTATCAAACAGTGCTAAATAAAATATATCATTATTCAAAAAATATTTTTATAAAATGGATACAGATATTTTCCATCTCTTGGGATTTTGCGATCTGATAGAAAGAGGAAAAGAGAAAGACAGTTTGTAGAGCCACAATTGTCTCTACAGCTAGACTCACTGGATGGATATAACATTTCTGACTTCCCCTATAATGGTCGAGAAGTTGGGCCTGACTAAGCAATAAGAAAATCCTCACCAGGAGAGTTTAGTTAAAGAAACAAATGAAGGAAACAGAAGTTTCAAATGAGGGCAAGAGCCCCAGGTTTTAAGAGTCTATTGCTGATCTCAGACTGTAGTTGCCCTGGGGCAATAGAGTAAAAGAAAAATTCCTAGTGATGGGTTGAGCACTCACTTGGGTCAGAGTCTGGGTAAGGCCACTGTCCAACCTATGTCATTGTAGTGCAGGAGCTCATCCTCCACCAGTGACACAAATACCTCCCCTCCAGGCCTTCACCAGGGACTGCACCCTTGGCTGGAGAGCTGCTCATGCCTATCAAAGGGCTGGCTGAAAGACGTCATAAGTAAGGAAGATTGTTTGAGGACACAGACTCCATCCATTTCTCTGTACATTTTGAATTTTTAGTCTTGGTCCAAGTTGAACCATCAAAAAGCTGTCTATTGAAGCATAACTCCTTGGCCCCATCTAGAGCTGCTTTACTGAGTGACATTTTGGCATCATATCCTTGGCGGCTGTCAAGGGACACCATACGATAGGGCATCTCACAATCCAGTTCTGTTTTGGAATGGGGATGTCATTGAGCATATTGTCTTCTATCTTTCTCATTTTTTTTTTTTTCTCATCCCAGGGCTCTTAATTTGGTGGTGCCTTTCATGCAATATCTCACTTAATCTGTAAAATGACCTCTCAACCACGAGTACTAGTGTTCCCATATTAAAGAAGGCTGGGAATTAGGGGGATTAAATAACTTGTTCAAGGTCTATTCCAGAGCTGGTACTCAAGCCAAAACTCATGCTCTGTAATCCACTACACTGTATGACAAATGACTGTATTATTTCTTCTTCTCATGGAAAATGAGAACAACGTAACCATTTATGGCCCCATTTTTCCTTGGCTACCAGAAAATCCAAAGAAAGTTTGTTCAACTATAGCAATTAGTGGTAGGGTGGTTTATATCACTGTTTTTTCACCAGTTATGCTAACCTGATGAACTCATTAGCCTATAAGGCTATGGGAAGGCCACGACTTTAATGTATTTCTGTGATTTTTCCCTTCCTCCCTCCCACTGGTCCTCCTCCTCCTCTTCCCCCCCCTTTCTCTCTCTCTCTCTCTCTCTCTCTCTCTCTCTGTTTTGTTCTCTCTCTTTGCAACTGTACTTAGCTCAATACATAACATGGATGTAAGGACAACTGAATGATGAATGAATTCTTACCATGCTCCAGCAGTAACATCTTCAGATAATATTTTAAACTCAGAAGGTAAATATACCCTATTACTGTATTGCTAATTGCTTTCTTTCATCCCCACAGAGTCCTCACCTTCAATATGAAAAAAACATTTTTTCAAACCTATTACTAACTATACAGAATATTTTGAAATGACAACGCCCTATAGCAGATTCTGCTAGTTGCTTACCTAATACCTACTTTCCTCTCTTCCTAAAGGAACCAGGACCTTCTAGGTAACAATATGCCCAGCTAAAAATAGTCACCTTAGACTCACTTGAAGTTGGGAGTGATAGAGTGAGCAAGTTCTGTCCATTCATTCAACAAATGAATGAGCTATAAATAAACACTGCTGAGTTGGCCTCTTGGGCAATCTTTTAATGATAGATTCCTCTGGCATCGTTTTTCAGTCCTCTGCCTTGACTTTCCATTCTCTTCTCCTCCCTGGAACACAGACACCATGCCTAGAGTTGCAGAAGCAATCCTGTGACCACAAGGCAAGAAGCATGAGGGCCATGCTACAAGCCGAGATCTGCAAGCTAATGAGGACAGAGAACAAAGATAAGAGGTAGACCCCAGTGATATCACAGTGCCACCACACCAGACCTGGACTGCTTAATGCATGAAATAAACAGGGCTCTCCACTTGTTTGGGTCCCTCTTGTCAAGTTTTCTGTTTCTTTTAGCCCAATGCATTTCTGATATAGGCCTTTCTCTTTTTAATTTTTTTGCTTATTTTATTCATTTTTTAAATGGCCACAGGTATTACCCTCTGAGAAAATCAAAATCAAGTGCACTCACAGTGAAAAGAGTTCTAGGTCTCATATCATTCCTTTTGATCCTGTAGTACACTGACATTGTAGTAACAGCACTATTAGCTTCAAAATGCTGTATCAATGATCAAAATATGTCAGTGGAAAGGATCTCATAAAGTATGCTGCTTTCTTTCTTCAACTACTTTAAAAGTCTGTCATTAAACATTTCTGGGGGTAGTTTATAAAATATTTATGGTTGGAAGCCAACGGTAGCTGGAGAAGAAGAAATGTTTGTTATAAATATATTTCTCTACTCACAAGCTGTCAAAGTCACTCACTGTAGTTTTTGTAATCCGCTGGGTCATGGTAAAGGCTCCCTTCTGTGAACGTATGTGGTCTGCTTAAAACAACAATAACAACCACACTCATTTGCTCAGAAGTACAGCTAAATAATCCTTCAGCCCTGTGTAATTTTAGTGTAAGTGCATTAAAAACTCCACATATCTTGCACCTGGAAATTATGTGGTCAATAAACAACTTTTGACCTAGTTGTATGAGTTGCTCTCAAGGTTAAACTATGTTCTTCCAATCATCATGGGGAGTGACCAAAGGGTCACTTGCGTCCAAGGGCGGAAATGCAATTTTATTTTTCAGGAATTCGTAAACAACTCCTTTGAAGATTCAAGAGGAGTAATATTTAGTAGGCTTTGACATTACATGTTTAGAATCGTGACTTGGAAATATTCCCCCCTTTCTTCCACTGGGCAATGTTTGCAAACAACCTATACATTGGCAACCGTTGGAGAAAACCTACTACTATAAACTTTAAAGATTTTTTCTCTCTTTTTCTTCTTTCTTTTTTTTGTAGAAAGTTTAAAAGTCATTGTGAGTTGCAAATCTTTCATCTGCATTTGTCCCTTTCTTTTTAAAGTTGTTGCTTATCTGTTGAAAAAGCTTGTGCCTGCTTTTGTAAACTGCTCAACTTAGATTGCTGGAAGCACCTTAAACATCTGCTCCCCTCAGACAGTTGCTGTCCTACCTTCATCTTACGTGATTTAATTGGTGGGCTCTTCTGGACTTTTTTATAGGGGCAAGTAGTCAGGCCACAAATCAGTCTCCTTTTTCTCTCATACACACAGAGTTCAAGTTCAAGTTCATTGTAAAAATCATGTTTCGTACAGAAGGAACCAAAACAGGAGGGCATATCATGTCAGCAGCGTTTGCACAGCTAATTCCATCAAACGTCAGTGAAAGCTCTGGGGTAAAAGCAATGCATCAGTTTCTGCATGAGGAATTCAACATAAACATGAATATTAGAAAAATAAGTGGAGACAAGAAATTCTTTGAAAATGCCCCAAAGTAATAGAATCAAGCAGGCATAGTCACGCCTGCTTTTCTTATTTAGAATCTCAAAAACACGCATTCCACCTTCTCTCAGCCCAGCCCCATCCAAGAGAATGCAAATCCTGAACTCATGCAGCCTGGCTGAGAACGCTGTGTCTTTCCAGGAGGGGCCGAAGAGCTATTGAGTTGGGGTCCGTTACCCACAGGCCAAGTTTCTTCTCCGGAAGGGAGTTGTGAATTACCAAGAAATGTGTTCCTGGGAAGTCCAGCCCACATGTGACAGCTTAGGGGAAATTCAGAGTGTCCCTCCACACTAACGTGTCTGGGGATACAATTGGGGCAAGGGCATTGTTCTGCTCAAATGCAATGCACAGGAGGAGGGCCAAAGCCAAGTGCCAGTCTGCCCTCCCTTTAGGACTTCAGCAAAACTGTGTGGCTGGCAAAACTGTCTTCAGTGCCCTCTTCTCCCCGACTCCCCTTTCATTCCCTGAACTCATAACTGCTAACTTCCTACTGTGTGCCCGAGGATCAGTGATGGAGAAGCTGGTGACTGTCTCCTAGGGATTTCTTTGTGAAAAGGGCTATGTCAGAGATAAGTACAAGGTGACAAGGGACCGATGAGTAGGGATATCTAGCCCTGAAGTGGGGGTGGGCAGGGCAGGGATGAGGGGCTGTCAGAGAATGGCCTAGACCAAGAATCAGGAAACTTAGGTCACGTCTACTTTGTTTTGATTACAACCCTTTAAAAAACGTCAAAACAATTCTTAGCTTGTGGGAGGTAAAATATTATGCTGATGTGGCCTATGGGTCACAGTTTGCTGACCCATCTTCTAGAGCAAATAATACCTGTGCCAAGTCCCTTAGGATAAGACATAAAATTAACTACTGTTTAGTAAGTACTTGGATTTGTCAGGTCTTAGACCAGCTGCTTTATAAAGTTCATTTCATTGAATCATCACAATACCATAAGAGGGCTATAGTCATCAGAAGGAATTATTATGAATATTATTTACTGATGAGGAAACTGAGGTCCAGGGGCATTAAATCCCTTGTCCAATGTCAGAGCCCTCAGCCCAGCTGAAAACAGGAACCCTGGCCTATCTGGCTTCCAAGCCATCAACTACAATCCAGGTACAGTTGTATATCTAAGTCTTGCCCTGGACAAAGGCACTGCAGGAGTGGGGGGGGGTGCTAAAATTCTGACCACACCCTACTGGCCAATCCCTGATCCTGGGCGAGGAGCTGCACCCAGTCTGAGGTTGGAATAGAGGCCTTTTTCTTAGCAAAGAGATGCCATGTACGGACCAAGTCATACTTTTATGAGGCTGTGTCAGCTGGGAAGAGAGGAGAATCTCTTCCTAACTCATTCGAAGCCTATTATTCTTTTTTTTTTTTTTGAGATGGAGTCTTGCTCTGTCGCCCAGGCTGGAGTGCAGTGGCACCATCTCGGCTCACTGCAAGCTCCGCCTCCCGGGTTCATGCCATTCTCCTGCCTTGGTCTCCCGAGTAGCTGGAACTACAGGCTCCCGCCACCATGCTCAGCTGATTTTTTGTATTTTTAGTAGAGATGGGATTTCACCATTTTAGCCACGATGATCTCGATCTCCTCACCTTGTGATCTGCCCGCCTCGGCCTCCCGAAGTGCTGGGGCTACAGGCGAGAGCCCGGCTGAGGCCTATTTTTCTTAAAACTGTAACTAAAAATAATTAGGAAGAGACTCTAGCGTTTTGCTTATATCCCTGAAACACAGAACATGTTAACCCTTTAAACACTGATTAAAAAACATGGAGTAATCACAATGAGACACCTCTTTATAGCCACTTGGCTGACTATAATAAAAAAGATGAACAATGACAAATGTTGGCAAGGACACAAAGACACTGGAAGCCTCCTGCATTGCTGGTGGAATGTAAAATGGTGCATCCACTTTGGAAAACAGTTTGGCAGCTCCTCAAAAAGTTAAACATAGAGTTACTATATGACCCAGAAATTCCACTCCTAGGTGTATACTCAAGATATGTCCCTAAAGTCTTGTATAGAAATATTCGTAGCATTATTCATAATAACCCAAAAGCGGAGACAACTGAACTGCCCATGAAATAAGTGTGGTATGTCTATACAATGTCACTATTTTAAGCATAAGCATTTTTTTTAAGGGTGGGAGTTGGGTACAGGCAGCTGGACATTAAAAGGCTCATACCTGTAATCCCAGCACTTTGGGAGGCCTAGACGGATGGATCACTTGAGGCCAGGCCAAGAGTTCGAGACCAGCCTGGCCAACATGGTGAAACTCCATCTCTACTAAAAATTAAAAAATTAGCCAGGTGTCAGGGGCATGCCCGTAATCCCAGCTACTCAGGAGGCTGAGGCATGAGAACTGCTTGAACCCGGGAGGTGGAGGTTGCAGTAAGTTGAGGTCGTGCCACTGCATTCCAGCCTGGGTGACAGAGAGAGATTCCGTCTCAAAAAGAAAAAAAAAAAAAAAAAAAGGCAGGTGTAGTGGTTCACACTTGTAATTCCAGCACTTTGGGAGGCTGAGGCCGGCGGATCACAAGGTCAGGAGATAAGACCATTGTGAATAACACGGTGAAACCCCGTCTCTACTAAAAATACCAAAAAATAGCTGGGTGTGGTGTGGGCGCCTGTAGTCCCAGCTACTTGGGAGACTGAGGCAGGAGAATGGCGTGAATCTGGGAGGCGGAGCTTGCAGTCAGCCGAGATCGCACCACTGCACTCCAGTCTGGGCGACAGAGTGAGACTCAGACTCAAAAAATAATAATAATAATAATTAAAGAAAAAGAAAAAGAAAGATCATCCCTATGCAAATGAGGAATAGTATTCTGCCATAGAAAGAAATGAACTGATACCTCCTACAACATGGACAGACCCTGAACACATGATGCTGAGTAAGAGAAGTCAGATATAAAAGGCCACATATTGTATGATTCCATTTATATGAAATGCTGAGACTCCTACAGGCAAAATCATAGAGACAGACAGTAGACTAGTGGTTGCCAGACGCTGGGGGTCATGGAAGATGTGGGGAGTGACTGTCAGTGGGTACAGAGTTTCCTTTTGGAGTGACGAAAATGCTTTGAATTGGACAGTGGCACCGGTAGCAAAATTTTGTGAATACACTAAAAACCACTGAATTGTACACTTTAAAAGGGAGAATTTCCTGGTATGTGAATAGAATTACACTTTTGAAAAACATAGTGTACATTTTATCTCTCTTCCCCACCATGAGACTTTCCAGTGCTCTCTTCCCCACTCCCCTCTCATGCTAAAATCCGAGGTTGTTTCCTGTGGCTGGTGTCCCCCTTACTAACTCTGGCTCTGATGATGCTGGGTGTTGGGGGAGAGTGAGGGGTCTGGAGCCATGCTCTGGGCAGAGATGCATCACACGGCTGGGGCACAGGGTGGAGGAGTGGGGCATGGGTGGAGGCAGTGGGAACAGCCAGCTGGAGGGAGATGGGGCTGCAGAGGCACCAGACCATGGGGAGTGGCACTTCATGACTGTGACTGGATGCTGAAGGACCTCTGTCCCCTTCCTGTGCTTCCACGATCCACAAGGCTGCTCCAGGTGCATCCTGCTCAGAGGAAGCTTCTCTACCGCTGTTCACCTGGAGTGCAGAAAGCTTGATGGGCTCCTGCTCCCAGGGATGTGTGCATCCCAAAAGATGGCCGCAGAGAGGGCAATGCTTAATTAATTCTAGCACAATACCTGTTCCTTGTAGGCTGCCAGACACTGAGAGTCCCTGCAGAGGTAGAATTTTTGTTTTGGGGCTCCAGCCTAATCTCCCCATAGGGATGGGACGCTTTTTTACAACAACCCAACAAACAACAAGCATACTATACAACACATAAAACCACTTAGGAAAAAGCATGATTGCTTTTTGATTGGTGTTGGACCCAAACACTCACATCTCCTCCATCTCTGGGGGATTCTCCTGTTCACTCACTGGACTTACAATTCTTAGCACAGAGCTTGGCACTAAATTATTCTCAACTCCTTAATCTGTATGTATTTAATCTTCCCAGAGAGATTACATGCAGGAGCTCTGTCTTCATGGATCTTTTCCCCTTCCAGGCAAAAGAGGAAGCTCAGCCCAGGGCCTCTGGATTCTGTCTGCCCGGTTGCCACCAGCAATTGGCCATTAACTGTTGTTATTTAAACTTTCCTTGTTAGAACGAATTAATAGACTCCTCTTGTGTACTATGAAGAAAATGCCTCTGAGACTTTTGCAAGTAACTGCATCTAATTACCTTTCCAGCCATCTATTTTAGGTGCCAGAAATGCCTAATGAGGAGAGCTTATAAAGGGGTCCATAACACTCGCTGGTGGGGGCTCACTTAGCTGCTGTTTGTCCTTTTGACGCTCCTGATGGCAACATGGCCAGGGTACAGAGATTTATTAAAAATAACACAACATGGCCAGGGTACAGAGATTTCTTAAAAATAACACACCATCTCTTAAAGAGTCCCAGTCTTGCTTTTAAAAGAGCAGGCAAGAAATCACAAGGAGGTATTAAAAAACAAAAGCACTGGGAGGTTGTGATCGGCAAATAGGTTGAGCCTGGGCAACTTGGCGGAACCTCTTCTCTACAAAACACAACAAAAACTAGCCAGGCGTGGTGGTGTGTACCTGTGGTCCCAGCTACTCAGGAGGCTGAGGTGGGAGGACTGCTTGAGGAGGCTGAGACTACAATGAGCCAGGATTGGGCCACTGCATTCCAGCCTGAGTGACAGAGCAAGACCCTGTCTGAAAAACAAACAAATAGAAGCAAACAGAGAAACCTCTCGAGGGTGGGCAGGGGGTTGAGGTGGAAAAAGGGAGGGCAGAACTGTGCTCCTCCCCCTTCATCCTGAGGGTATCAGAAGAGGGTGAAGCAGGAGGCCCCCAGAGAGACCACATTGGCCAGTGTAGAGGATGGAGTGGTGGGGGCGAGGCTGGAACCAAAGACATCAGCAAGATCTGTCTCAAAACATACAGCAATTAGGACCAAGAGGCTCACAATGTGTCCTCCAAAGGTCAACAGTTAGCATAAAAAAACCCTAAAAATGAAACAAAATCTACCATGTATTTAAAAGATGTTCTTCTCTCTAAGTATGTGAAATAAAGCTTCCCAAGGGGAGTCCAGAATGACATGTGAGGACATCAGGGAATGTGAGGAAACCCCTGTGGCTCTTCTCACGATGGGAGTAAAACCTTGGGCCATTTGCTGGGCACGTGGCTCATGGCAGGACTCAGTCATGTGGACCCCCCTTACCCCTCACACCAGCCGTATAAGGTGAAGGCTATCATTGCCCTCAATGTGTGGGCAAGAAAACCCTGAAGAGGTTACTAACTAGCCAAGTTCTCCTTGTTAAACTAAGTTAGATTACGTTGAGTTGTTATGTAGCAAGCCACAACCTAACTCAGTATGTGAATGAATGGAAATCTAACTGGGAGTCTAATTTTTGTAAAGATAGCTGGGTCTCAGGCAATCACAAGCCGGCCTAAGTTTCAGCCAATAACAGGCTGCCGACTGATCAGACCACACCAAATGAACGCAAAGCTGAGCTGTAAGGAATGAAGTTTTTTGTGTACCTGCCTTCTATTCTGTCTATAAATACTGCCCATGATGCAGGGTGCAGCTCTCTCTGAACCTCTTATGATTCTGAAAACTGCTTGATCCATGAATCATATTTTGCTCAAATAAACTCTGCTAATTTTGTAAAATGTTTTCTTTTAACAATGTTATGCTAGTAAATATGGGCCTTTAAACCTGTATCTGCCTGACTCTAGTCCTCAAACTCAAATTAAGCCATTTCAGTGGGTGACAGTGGTCAGAAGCCACCTGGCAACACCCTGGAAAAGTCTAAAAGCCTTCACTGGTGTCATCGCCATAAAAAAGGGAAATATGTTTTAGAAATAATGACCATAAATTACTTGTTTCATCAAAGAGGACAAAATGTTTAGAAGAAAAACATCAAGAACAAACTTGGCAGTGAATAAAAGTCTTCAGAAGACAAACTATGTTGAAAATTTTGGGTTCTGCATTTTTGCCATGATCACCATGGTACTTGTGGGACAAGATTATGAAAGCATAATTCTTTCATTACGTAGAAAAACTTTATAGATATACCTTCTTCCCTGCTGGACTGGGAACTCACTGTGGCTATTAGCTCCTACCAACAGAAGTGTACACACACACACACATACATACACACAGAGCTCTGACACTGAGCACACTGTGGAGAGAAAGAGGGTTTCTCCCAGCTTTGAACTGACTCTGACACTTCCCTTGGCTGGGTTGGAGCAGGTAGGGGGAGCAGGAACTATTACGGCTGTGAGCTGGCAAGACCTCTGGTGGTGGCAGCCACGTTGGAGGGTGCTCAGTGGCAGTGAGGAGGTAGCGGAATCTTTGACAGCCTTGTTGGAGAGAAGGTGGGGTGCACCCCACGGTACAGGTATCTGAAGGAGAAAGACACATCCTAACTGTGTGGGAGGAAGCATTTGTATGTAGGGAATGCTAGGGAGTTGGAGACTGGGTATTAAGGGGGCTCCGTTTCATTTTTCTTGCAGGAAATCAGAGTGCTATAGTAAAGATCACAGGCTTACAGCAACAGCCATGCAAAGATGGTGGTGGGAATCAAAATGAACGAAAAGTTGGACAATATAAATATGTTGGTTTTCTCTATTCACGTTCATTAAAGATATATATTTATACATATCCTAGTCTATTCCAGAAAAGATGCAAGGTGGCTAACAAAGATATCTTCCAAATAACAAAAATGCACAAATTAAAAATAGAACTAAAGAAAGTTTAACAATAAAAAGAATAAGATAAAGAAAGTAAAGAAAAAAGGATGTGCCTTGGGACCTAGCACGGTGCTAGGATTGAGTTCAAATGCACACCATAACGAGGTTACTGCTGCACCTCTGACGTTTTATTACGTATGGTAGGAGCCATCTGCCAGAACCTAATCATAAAACATAGTTAGTAAATATGGACTCAACCACATACATTTCCTGTGATATTTTAATCATCATAAGAATGTAAGTAAGAATAATAAAAAAGAGAGTATTTTGTTTGATAAAGAAAAATCTAAAGACGATGGCCCTATAAAATTTACATCAAAAGTACCAGCAGGCCAAATTTTTTAAAAGCACATTGTCTGCAGACAAATTCAGGTGTCAGCTGCTGAAGATCACTGAAGAATGAGGGAGTCATCGGGTGCTATATTAAATCAAATGGCTATTTAACAGCTGAAAGTAGCAGAGATAGGTTGGGGGAAAAGCCATTAATTTTGATTACGTATGTAAGACAGGATAAAAATGTTTCTTTTCCAAGTACACTCTCAAACAAGTCTTTATAAGCTTTTTACATGGAAATGGTATCTTAAAACTCACTTAACATTCAGTGAAGATTCTGAATGAGAAACCAAAGTCCAATTGATTTGGGAGCAGTTCCAGGTTAGTATTCAATTCATAAAGCAGTGGGGTTTTCCTCCTCACCGATGATTTTGCAGCAAACACTAAGGCCCTTCTGGAATTTTAACCCCATGAGGGCTCGGGTTTCATTCCTAAGGTCATCCGGACTCAGTCACAACAATGCCCCTTCTGGTGCAAGGCACATGTGGCTTGCAGCCACCAAGGGACCCACAGTTATCAATGCACAGAGAGGGCAGTATAGAGTATCAAGCAAGAGTGACAGAGATTTAAGAAAGATCAAGAAACGCTGCTGAGGACATTTCTGAAATGAGTTCCACGGTCTACCTGCCTTAGAGTCACTGGGGACACATGTTAAAAATTCAGATCCCCAGCCCCACTGAATCACACTCTCAGGTGAAGCCTGGGAACCTATATTTTTAACAGCACCCCAGGTAATTCTTCCACTGATGAATGGTCCAAGCAATCCCGCTTTTAAGAGTCATGGGGTAAAGACAGTCTCTTTATATATAGTGGGTATGTGACTTCAGCTTTTGTGAGTTCAAGGACTGTGATAATAAACACGGAATTGTATTCATTAAATATTTATTGAGGTCCTGCTATGTGCATGACCTTGTGTACTAGGTAATGGGCTAAATGCAGCTACGAAGGTGAGTAAGTCCCAGCTCTCAGAGCAGTGTATACAGTTGGTGGATGAGAGAGGGGCAGATATTCCAGAAAACAGAGCAAATGGCTGAGGGGGAAGAAAGGAGGGTTGGGAGGGTGCTGCTGCCCTAAGCAGTCTTTCCTCCCCAGGTCACTCTCTCAATTTGGAGCCTATAGGGTGACTGTCACAGCCTCCAAGCCCTGCCTAGGACCCCTCCCCTCGTCTTCCCTTTCTTCACTCCTTTCTCCTCTTTGCACACTGCACGAGGCTAGGCCATGGTGTTGCATCAGATCAGGGGAGCACATGGGAACTGGAAGGGAGGAGGGAAGGAGGGCTTGATGGATTGGCTCTAACTATGCAACGTGATGAGCAAGGCAGGAAGAAATTGCCTGTGTTAGTCCACACTTTCTGTCAAGGTTGGGTTTTGCTATACACCGAAATTAAAAGGGCTTATCCATGCATCTCAGCACAAGTTACAGGCCAAATACATATTACAACACTGTACTCAAAATCTGAGGCCTGCACAACCTGTGAGGTGGTGTGCTCAAATGCAAGGTGCTGGGGCGATGTGGGGGTAGGGGTCAGTTTCAGGGTAGGGCTGAGGCATCTCCCACAAGAGGTGTGACTCAAAACTGCTCTCAGAAGTGGAGGACATGAAGGAGTGGTAGAAAGGAGGAGGGGATCTCAGATGAGTGACAAGTTTGAGAGCCTGAGATTGCCCTCAGCTTCCTGGGCTAAGATCCACCAGTGAGTGAGGTGCTAAAGAGGGGGCGGCACCTAAGATCCAGAACGATGTCTGCATTAACACTGTGAACCCCAGACAATCTCTTCTCCCTGTTTTACTCTCTATGATGAAGTGAATTAGAGCCAATGCCCCCTTCGCCCTCCCCTTGTTTCCCTTCACAATTTGCAAAATATATTCACGGGAGGATATGTGTTACAGTGGATCTATTAGAGTACAACATAGTGCCAGGGTGCAAATCCCTACTCTTACCCGCAGCATGACTTTCGGCAAATTAACCTCTCTGTGTCATTAATTTCTCCATCTGTAAAATGGGCTAGTAATAATGCCAGTATTATGGCCGGTGATGTTTAAATGTAAACTACCCAAAATAGTGTGTGGCACGCAGTAAGCACCCAATACATTTTAGCTATTATTCTGTCCCTATTCAAATTTCCTGCCAAAACAAACAACAAAAGCAAACAGCCGAATAGACCATTTACTTTGAAAACAGAAGTGCATGAAAGCAGCTTAATTGTTTAGAGAAGTGACAGTCTGTTGGCTCTGGTTGCTGGAGAAGCTATTTGTTTCGTGTTTCTTTAGAGCACTGGGTAAAACTACGTAACACCCATGTCCCACCACTGGCTTAAGCATCCATTCTCCGCTAGAAACCCTCCCCCACACCACCCTTCAAATCAGGAGTCCTGCTTCTTCTTAGGCAAACCTGAGTTGAGCTTCCTTTTCAGCCTGGTGTTAGGACACAAATTTATCAAATACTGACAATATGTTAGCAAAGGATTTCTCAGGATTCTTATGCATTCCTCCATTTTTCATATTTGAGCCAATCTTTTTTTCCCAAGATTTGGTAATCATGTTTACATAATAACAGTTGCACTAGGATACAATTCTAAACTACATGTAATGGACATTTATCATTTGTGGCTGCCCAAAGTCTTTGAATACCTTATCAATATTTTGATAACTTCCCACAGTGTGAATCCTGACTTTACAACATTTCCTGCTTTTTTTGAAGGTATGAATTGCCATTTTGAAATATGCAGACATCCCTGTTTGGGGTCTAGCACTGGCTGAGTTGGGAGGTAGGGCTTTTTTTTTTTTTTCCTACGCCCTCATCTCCATTTCTGTTACCAGTCAGAGAAGCAGATATGATGGCTAGAGCTTCAGGGGCAATTTGGACCGTGAGGCAATCTTAAGCGTGGAAGACATGCATGCAAAAATGTGGTTCCTGGATGACTGTGGGGATGTCATACCACTCAGAGTTGCCTATCTTTAGACTTGTTAAAGTTCCATCTTGTATAGGCCACTTTAATTTTGTGTTTTCTGTGATATGTAGTCCAATTTAATCTGCTATCATTTGAATGTTTGTGTCTTTCCAAAATTGATACACCAGAAGCTAAACCCTAATATGACAGTATAAGAGGTGGGACTTTGGGGAAGTGATTAGGTCCTGAGGCATAAATGGGATTAGTGCTCTTATTAAAAAAAAAGACCCCAGAGAATTGCCATGCCCCCTCCACCACGAGAGAAGACACCACCTGTGAACCAGGAATCAGGCAGTCACCAGACACTGAACCGGCCAGCATCTTGACCTTTTGACCTTCCACCCTCCAGAACTGTGAGAAATAACTTTCTGTAGTTTATAAGCCACCCAGTCTATGGTACTTTGTTATAGAATCTGAAAGACATAATCTTTTATATTATATATATCAAAGAAATATACATTTATATATTATATTTTATATATTTAGTTCTATATACCTTATTTCAGGGATCCCCAACCCCTGGGCTGTGGACTGGTAGTGGTCTGTGGCCTGTGAGGAACTGGGCTGCACAGAAAGAGGTGAGTGGTGGGTGGGTGAGTGAGTATTCCTGCCTGAGCTCTGCCTCCTATTAGATCAGCAGCGGTATTATATTCTCAAAGGAGTGCCAACTCTTATACTATCACATTAGGGATTAGATTCCGGTATACAAATTTTGGGAGGACACAAACATTCAAACCATTGCAAATTAAACTGGACTACATATCATAGAAAAGACTGTGAACTACACATGCAAGGGATACATTAATAGGTTGCACACTCCCTATTATAATCTAATGCCTGACCATCTGAGGTGGAACAGTTTCATCCTGAAACCATCCTCCCCACCCACCCCCCAATCCATGGAAAAATTATCTTCCACACAACTGGTCCCTGATGCCAAAAAGGTTGGGGACCACTGCCATATGTCATTTATCAAAGGTAGAATTGAGTTTTAGGTAAGATTTCTGAACTCTCATAGGAGAGTATGAAAGTTAAGACTATATTTAAAGTTAAGACTATATTTAACAATATTGCAAAAAAAGAGAAACCAAACGTTTTGTATCTCCTAATGTGGTACAATAGAAAACATTCATCAGCACCTATGACACATTTTTACCAAAATACTGCACTGGAATGAAAACTTATTTCCCACAGTTCTAGGGGATGGGAAGTCCAAGAGCAAGTTGTATCTCTTCCTATAAGGGCACTAAGTCCATTTATAAGGGTTCCACCCTCATGAACTAATTACTGCCCAAAGGCTCCCCTGCTAGTGCTATCACTTTGGGGATTAGATTTCAACACATGAATCTGGGGGAGACACATTTGGCCCCTAGCACCATAAGTTGGTGCAGCTAGAAGATGGATGTATACAGGGCTTTGTTAACCTATACTTTCATTTTTGTACATTTAAACTTTTCCATAATTTTAAAAAAAATTAAAGACAATAGTCAATAAAACTCTTATATTTTCTACTAGACTTAATATTTTTCCTTGGTTTGATAAAGTGACTTTCATCTAATATGGCAGATTCTTCTCTACAGAAACAATAATTAATAAAATCAGAAGCTTGTATGAACTAACATAGGAGAGCCAAAGCATTGGAATCAGCATTTCATGTTAAGGAATCAAAAGCCCAGGAAAAGGATAACTACTCACTATTACAGTTTTCTCCTGAAACTCCTTATTGTGTCCAAAGCATTTAGGGACATTCATTACTGACAATGAAATTATCTTTTGTAAATTAACAGAAATACATCTGATCCATTCTAACTAGTTCCTTGGGTCATTCCCATCCTCAGAATGAAGATTTTTGGTCCCCATACGGACTGTAGAAATTGCTTGCTTGCTCCTACAGATACAATGTTTTACATAGCCCTGAAAATAAGTCCTGTAGCCTGCAGGTGGGGAGAGTCTAAAATAAAGGCATTCTTCAAGCTACCCTCCAAGGAACAGTCAGAACATCAGAATCAATTCTGGATGGATGTTTGCAGAGGTGCTGTCCTCGCCAGGGACAGGATTTTCCTTGCTTAAGCTATTAGTTTCCAGTTGGGCAATTTCCCTAATGATTGGCAAGCTGAGGGGCCCATAAAAGCCACTGGCATTGCAAGTCCTTACTGGCTCCGCTAATTCAATAAGAAATTTCTGCACAAAGTTATTTGAGCCCTCTAAGGTGCTCTAAAACTTTGCTGTGTAAAGGGAGAAACAGGGACCAGTCATTAAAATAACCTGGAAGCATGTCAGAAATGCCGAATCTCGGGCCCCTCTCCAGACCTACTGCATTTGCACAAGATTCCCAGTGGATTTAAGTGCATATTATCACCGATAACTGATCCTTTAAATAACAACTGAGGTACACCCTGTATCTGCTCTACAGTACTTCACAGGGGACAGTTCATTGTGAAATGGCCACCTTGTTGGAATTCTGTAACAGAATTAAATACTTATTCTCCAAAGAGATTTTGTTAAAAGTGCTATCTGCTGTGTTCATCAGAGAGTGATTCATCATGAGATAAAAATAAAACACATCCTCTTGGGAATAATCTACCACACCTGATAACTCTTTATCTTCATTTCTTGCCAAAATATGAACAGGCTCTGATCGGCCAGAGAGGATTTTTCTCATTGCTTGTTTCTCCTTGCGGATAAATTATGGGAACCATTACAGGCAAAAGCAATGTAGACAAGAGCTGCTTCTCCTTGATCCTTGTGTTCCCTTAAATTGCACACTACATGGCTAGAGTTATTGATGAACAACAAGGCCTGAAACTCTTCAAAGTGCAGACTTTAACGAAGCATGGTTCAGGACTGATGCAGTGATATCAGCCTGCTCTGCCTTTGTCCTTTTCTTCTGTCACAGTTAATGTTGTTTTATGTCCTCTGATAAGCAGCCTTGAGATGAAAAGGAACAACTCATGGATTGAAACTTTCACTGAGGTATTTTTTCAGTGGCTTATTTGAACTCAGAAAATACACAAAAGGTGCCACATAAAAGACCCAGAGATAGAGTATTCCAATTTATTTTATTTTATTTTTTGAAATGGAGTCTCACTGTGTCACCCAGGCTGGAGTGCATTGGCATGATCTTGGCTCACTGCAACCTCCGTCTCCAAGGTTCAAATGATTCTCCTGCCTCGGTCTACTGAGTAGCTGGGATTACAGGTGCCCACCACCATGCCCAGCTAATTTTTGTATTTTTAGTAGAGACAGGGTTTCACCACGGTGGTCAGGCTGGTCTTGAATTCCTGACCTCAAGTGATCTGCCTGCCTCAGTCTCACAAAGTACTGGGATTACAGGCATGAGCCACTATGCTTGGCCTGAATCTATTTTAAATTATCATTTCTTTGCTGGCAAAAAGGATTTGAGGCTGTTTACCACTTTCTCCATCCTTCTCCCCTCCAAAAAGCATGGAATTAATAAGACAATTAATACAAGAACAAAAGAAAGATGTAATTTAAAAAGGAATGGAGACAATATAGAAAGGAAGTCATAATCCCAGCACTTTGGGAGGCCGCGGCGGGCGGATCACGAGATCAGGAGACCGAGACCATCCTGGCTAACACGGTGAAACCCCGTCTCTACTAAAAACACAAAAAAATTAGCCAGGCGTGGTGGTGGGCACCTGTAGTCCCAGCTACTCAGGAGGCTGAGGCAGGAGAATGGCGTGAACCCTGGAGGCAGAGCTTGCAGTGAGCTGAGATCGCGCCACTGCACTCCAGCCTGGGCGACAGAGCAAGACTCCTTCTCAAAAAAAAAAAAAAAAGAAAGGAAGACAATTCCAGTTTCATGTCTGATTTTTTTTTGTTATTATTATACTTTAAGTTCTAGGGTACATGTGCACAACATGCAGGTTTGTTACATATATATACATGTGCCATGTTGGTGTGCTGTACCCATTAATTCACCATTTACATTTTTTTCTGATAATTACTTTCTATCTTCTGTTTCTCTTTTTAGCTTCTAAATTTTCATTTGTGACTTTTTGTGAAAGCTATTTGTCCTGAAAGTCAAAATTTTCCAATGCCAAATGATTGAGAGGAAAGTGGCATGGATTTCTAAAGAGTAAACCTTGAAGGGGAAGGCATCAAGTGTATCAACAGAACCAAAGATTGGTAAGAATAAGGTAAGAGCTAGCTGCTTCCCAAAAGGAGACAAACGTTCAGTTAGTCAACAGGATAAGGATAAAGAAGGACAAGATCAGATTTCAGAAGCTGTTTGGGTCCCTAGGAAAAGGTCTAGTGGTTCTCCCCCTTGGGCCAAGTAGTCTAGGGAGGAACAGGTTGACAGAAATCGCAGATAATGTTCTGGAAGTCCTACAGAACAAGGAGCTGGCCTCCCAGGGTGTGAGCTCTGAGGCTCTGCCTCTCAGAGAGAGGTTCAGCTTCTCATCAGAGCTTGAGTTTCAGAGTGGTGATGGCTGAATGACCTTCTCAGACACACGATCCCGGGGCAATTCATGATGAGGACATTTCTGGAACTTTTCTGAAGCTCTGAAAAAGGGCTAGAGGTGCCTGGGGTCAGGGCAAGGGGGGATGCAGAGCCTCTGGGCTTGACCAGAGACCCCGGAGGGGCCAGGGCCAGCCACTTCAGATATGGAAACAATGGGCTGAATCCCAAGACCAGGCTTAGTGAACTGAGACAATCCTGGACAGAGGACAGCACCTGGACAAGGATCTGTTCCCCTAAGGCCCCCTGGGAACTTGGATCAGCCGGAAGGAGAAAGGAAGAAAGAAATGAGAAGGGGAGACCCCTGAGAAGCTGAGACTAAATCATTAGAAACAGACACCTTTCTATCATCAGTGGAAATGGGCAGTTCCTGTGCTGGGTTTATTTACCTTAGGATGCATGTTTAGTAATACCTTAAATCATGTAAATGTACCTTATTTAACCTATAATGTTACATTTTTGCACACCTAACTCATACCTTTTATAAACATACATATATAAATGTAGACCAATTTAGTAGAAAGTTGAACTTACTCTCACTGATGAGAGAGCAGGAGAGAAAGACCCAAGTGAGGGTTCTGAGTTGATCTGCTAACTTTCTTTAAAGATGTGAGTCTGTGGTTATGACCTAAAGAACAGGTGAGCTGCAGTATGAGAGAGACGGAGATGGCTTAACTTGTCCTTCACACCCTGAACAGGGTTCTGAAGGAAAGAAAGAAAGCTGAGTAGAAGTGGGGGTGTCAAAAAAGCATCCTGCCTGTAATCCCAGCACTTTGAGAGGCTGAGGCGGGTGGATCACCTGAGGTCGGGAGTTTGAGACCAACCTGACCAACATGGAGAAACTCCATCTCTACTAAAAATACAAAATTAGCCAGGTGTGGTGGTGCATGCCTGTAATCCCAGCTACTTGGGAGGCTGAGGCAGAAGAATTGTTTGAACCCAGGAGGCGGAGATTGTGGTGAGCCAAGAACAATCGTTCTTAAAATATTATACACTATCCTGTGAAAATGCAGCTTGCCTATTTAGCAGTCATTTGAACACACCATATCTGCCATCATTTTTGCTCGGAGGGGACAGTGCTTGAGGAATTACTACCTAGCAAAAGATTTATCTTCATACAGGTACTTTGAGCACAGCAAAGTAATCACTTAGAAGTAATCACTAGCTGGCAATTTTCTAAGTGAAAGTGGAGGTGGTCTGCCAGCACACATCCTCGCTGCTAACGCAGAGTTCCAGGAACGACACGTTAGACAACGATGCATGAATAATGTAGATCTTGAGAGCCGCTGCATCCCTGAAGACCTACAGGCTCTACTGCCCAAACAAAAACTAAACAAAAACTGCCCACACAAAGCACCTTTCGGTGCCTTCAATTGGAATACAAGTAGAGTCTTTTTAGAGTAAGATGGGAAATTTTAATTTTATACATATATGTGGAAGAATATTAAAAAATCAAACATCTACTTTTAGTGCCATAACCACCATTATAAGGAAACCACGGCCATATCTGAGCGGTAGGAAGAGCACGGGCATCTCTTTATATGAATGGGACTTTTGGAATTCTGTTGTTGAGACTGCTCAGGACCAAAGGCAAATGAAACTACCTATTACATCCTTTAGAAGCCATCACAATTATTACCATTAAAGATCAGTGCTCTTTTTAAAAAGTTCAATTACTGCCTATTAAATTTGAATTTCTGACAAAAGGAATTGAGGAGGAATTTTATGATAACATACTTATTCTCAAAGAGAAAATTACAAGATAAATATTATTTCCAATAAAAAAGTGAAATGTAGCATAATATAAAACAATATATGAAAACACATCCTTGTAATCCTTAATTTTGAATGAATGATAGCTTTGAGCTATAACTCAAGCATTCAATGGTCATACAACCATAAAAGCAACAGTAAATAATTAGATTATTAAAAGTAAACTATTGAAATATTTTTTGCTAAGTTTTAAGAAAGAGATTCACATGAACTGATAGAATAATTTAAGTTCTTGAACCTCCAATAAATGGATGATTCAGGTTTATCATCAATAATTGCCTTTTGTTATGCTGTAAAAAGATTTTGTTCTTTTTGAACTAATCCTAATTACAAGATCATTTGGTAACTAAAATAAGGGAAAACTGATCTTTCATTGGCACTTTTTGAACTAGATATAGGTAGCTGAAAATATGTTTTCTGCAAAACTCAATAATTCAAATTACTCATGTTCACAGAGTTAAAAAGAGAATTTAATATTAATCATTAAAATATAAAACGATAAATCTATAAATTTGTTTTATACACATTCAAAATATAGAAGCCCTGCATTTCAATTAAATGGCAAATAAAAATAATTAAATGTAATAAGCAAAATAATAACTTATGTTATTTGGGATAGCAATAGTTGATTTTCTCAAACACTAAAATAAAAATATATACCACCAAATGCCCAAGATTTTGAAATGGAAGTGATTCTTTTGGTGACTTCACTAATGTACTAACTGGCTTTGAGTATACAGTAATCACCAAGTGGTTCTTCAGATTTCTGATTAGATGAAACATTATTATTCTAAAAGGGTATTCCAATATATCATCGATTAAAAATATACTATATATACCCACTCAAAATAGTAATGAGAGCACATTTTTACTAGGAATAAAAACTAGTTAAAACAAACTTTTCTGGCAGATTTAAAATTGATTTGACTCGAGCCAATTGCCACAAAACATATACAATTACACCTAGCTAAAACAAGACACTGGTCAGGAATTTGAGATCAGCCTGGCCAACGTGGTGAAACCCCATCTCTACTAAAAATACAAAAATTAGCTGGGCATGGTGGTGGGCACCTGTAATCCCACCTACTTGGGAGGCTGAGGCAGGAGAATCACTTGAACCTGGGAGACAGAGGTTGCAGTGAGCCAAGATCGTGCCACTATACTCAAAGCTGGGTGACAGAGCAAGACTCTGTTAAAAAAAAAAAAAAATCCCCTGAAACACCCTGACATAATTACAAATGGACAGTTGTTAAAATAATATCTATAAAAATTAGCAATTCAGATCAGTAAAACACAATTCATCAATTAGCCACACTACGGAATTTAAATTAGGTCATGAAATTTGTTAGCACTTTTCCACTCTAGGGCTCTCTACGTCTTGCAGACAGAGTTGCAGAATGTTCTCCGCATCGGGGATTTTTACACCGTGCAACTAGTACCAGAGCCAGTGCTAAATAAACCAAAGAAATGACTGAAGGCCATAAGAAAATGGTCACCCTTTTCTTTCCTTGCGCTAAGAGGTCCTTGAAATGGGTGGTTCTCTTTTGTAATGTAATTGTTTCTACAATCATCTGTCACATTCTTGATCTTTACAGAGAAAAAGGCCCATGTCAGCCTATCTCCCTTCTGAATTATGAATGTCAAATTAGTAGGGCTTATTAAAAGTGCATTTTTCCCCTATGTGTGTTGTGGTATCCCTACAACATATGCTTCCTGAGATCTGGAGTAACATTTAGTGTTAAGTACACCCCTATAAAGTATCTAGAATATTTCCTTGTGGGATATAATTCAGTGTGATCTCCAAACTGTGGTCTGCAATATACTAAATTTCTTATCTTAAATGTAGTACTTTTCAATAAACAACTGCTTTTGATTTTACTTGGATAATTATGGCTGAAAAGTATACTTAAAATAGCATTAATTCCAGTGTTGGCCAGGCTGAATACAAGTGAAAATACTAAGCCTACCGAACACGGAGATTTTTTTCTCTCACATTATTTGTCGTGTGCACATTAAAGAAAATCTGTTCTTTTGTCTTACTGTAATAAAATAAATAAAATATATTCATTATTCTTGCTTTAGTCCTGTCTGTGGTTAACCAATTTAGAATAACTTAAAATGGCAGCATCAGAGGTCAGAGCACACACTTTTGAAGGCTTACACAACTCAAACTCTGCTTGTTGCTGTAACTCTTAGAACTCTTCCTCTGTATTTGCACAGGCATTTCTGTGTGCACATCAAACCCACTAACTCATACCACGCCAACAACTGACTAGACTTTCATTAACCCAGGATAGACTAGGCCTCTGCTAAGCATTTTAGATGGTTTCTTTCAATTGATTCTCTCAACAACCCTATCCAATAGGATCCTTTGTACATGAGGAAACTGAGGATAGCAGAAATTCTGAAATCTGTCCCAAATCACACAGTTAGTAAGAGGCAGAGTCTTCAAGTGAATGTGGGTTCACTAAGCTTCAGAAGTTAAGCCTCTGACTACTATACTATCGCCTTTCATGACAAAAACCGCAATCACTTTTGCACCAGCCTAATACAATGGCAGTCAAGCTAATACTATCTCTCCTCAGTGACCATCTTGTATCTGAACATATTTTGAAACTTTAGAAACGTCAATTAGATAACCCTCATACCTTGTCCCTTAAGTAGACAGATGACAAGCCCAGATCAGTTATTTTTACCTATTTTTTGCTATATTCACCCATGAAGTTAAATTGTAGCAAACAATCATATTCTTAGTCAAAGAACCTGAAATTCTCATAAATGACAGTCTGCACACTTCTCATTATTAATGCCCTGACATACCACTTCACTGGTATATTCTTTTTGGCCAAGGGGAGGAAGACATCTGGTTTTGAAGAAGAAGAAAGAAATGGGAGAAGCATGAAGATCAAAGCCAGGCAGATAAGTGACTCTGGGCAAGAAGCGTCCACCTCTCCAAATCACCTGTGATGCTCCACGTCCTGCAGCACCGCTCTAGAGGCACTGCATCGTGGAATCATGCTGGATGGGGCTTACGTAACTGACAAGTTCATTCTGGATCCCTCTGACTGCCAGATGAAAGGATTCCTCTAGGTACATATAATTAGTACATATCCATTAGCCAAAAAAGATGTATAAAATATGTTCCATGCCCTTGAGGAATTACAATATAGTTGGGGAGTAAAAATATATGCATACAGGTAACAGTACGATGTATAATGATGTGTGCCAGCTATTGTTACAGGAGAATATTACAAGATCAGAAGTGACATTCTAAGTGCTTTGCAGTTTCGCACACTAAGATCTCTAACAGGAGCCCGAGGCTGCCTTCCTCTTGGAGGAGGTGAAGCCCTAAGATCATGTATTCCTCAAGGACAGAATTAGACTCTGGTGGTAGGAAATGATACTCTCAAAGGATGGCACAAAGGTTTTTCAGGCTGTTTTCCACTTGGCTCCTTCCCTGGGTCTCCTTCTGTTGTTGGCTGGCTTCACATTGCTCATTTTTCTCTCATGTCCCACACAGCTAGTACAGAAAGCAAATGACTCCCAATTTCCCCTTAATGGGGACTGGGGAGGGGAAGGGAGCCAATGGGGAGTCTAGGTCTCACCCCAGGGAAAGGCAGGGGGAAGGTCTAAGTGGTTTTGCTCTACCCTAGGTTTTAGGGGGCTACACTGACAATTCCCTTTCCATGGGGTGGAGGAAGGGGAGCTGAAGGTCAAGATGACTGTGTGAGCCTAGAAGAGAACTGCCAGGGTCTCCGCCCAGCCTGCCTTTCACTAGCGTTTAGGCTTCAGGGGCAGAGGGGCCCTGCACATAATCAAACCAGCTTGCCAGAGCAAGAGGCCACATGGGGGTTCATCTGCATGGTGTCAGAGAGAAGTAATGACTCAGAGGTTTGGAAAACAGGCCATCCCATCTGTACCCATCAGTGCACAGCCAGCACCTTATGGCTCCCAAAGCATTTCTAGAAATGTTAACTTGATTTCCTCTTCACAAAAATGTGAATGTGAACAATACTGGGAAATCATTACTTCCTATTTTATAAGCAAGAAAAACAAAACTCAGAGAGAGAGAGAGTACTTGGCTTTGCCAGGATGAAGACTAGGAGGAATGGGAGCCAGGACTTGCACCAGGATCTTCAAACTCCTGCTGCTGATGCTTTCCCAATATTGAGCTTCTGCCTAGGGCAACTGCAGGAGGTAGAGGCTTTAAGGAAAGCCTTACAAGATGGGGAATGTGAGCAGGTGCAGCCCAGTGAATGCTTTGGAGACAAGAACCAAAAATTACTAAATTGGCTGGGTGCAGTAGCTCACGCCTGTAATCCTAGCACTTTGGGAGGCTGAGGACTTCACTTGAGGTCGGGGTTCGAGACCAGCCTGACCAACATGGTGAAACCCGGTCTCTACTGAAAACACAAAAATTAACTGGGTGTGGTGGTGGGTGCCTGTAATCCCAACTACCCAAGAGGCTGAGGCAGGAGAATCGCTTGAACCTGGGAGGTGGAGACTGCCATGAGCCAGGATTGCATAACTGCACTCCAGCCTGGGAGACAGAGTGAGACTCTGTCTCAAAAAAGAAAAAAATTACTAAATTGTAAATAAGAGTCAATAACCACTAAACAACATTCTTTTTGAAAATAATTTTTGCTAATTTTCTTATTTTATTATATATAAAATAAGAATGATCTTACTGGATTCAAGAACGTCAACTCCAAAATATTAGGCTGTCCCTCTAAACAATCTTGCACTTTTCCTAATCCACTGTGGATTCGTCATCCATGAATATATATCAACTTTTATAGGGACTGATTTATAGTTTTGGCCTGTACTGTCATTTGGGCAAATGAAGTCCAGCTGTTTACTATCCCCCACAAGAAACAAAATGTCCTTCAATTTGTCTTTGACATATTGTATTTAAGATTTGAGGCACTTTGAGTCTATTTAATTTCAGACCAGAGTTGTGTTCAAGGCCTTGGTGAAGAGTTTTGTGTTCACCTCAAACACACTGCTTCTGGTTTTATAGGCTTTGATGATTTTCCAGAGTCAATGTCTCCCCTGACAAGAATCATAATTAATTTAGTCTTTGCCGCTACCTCCCAAGATAATTTTGGTTATTAGTTTCTGAATGTTCTTCAGTCAGTTACGCCTCTCTTGGTCTTTGTTGACTAAAACTGCATAGAATCTCTCAGACACAGATAAATCATAGCTTGCACAAGACACAGTTATATTCTGTGCTCCAGGGTGTCCAGTATTTTGACAGCCTCTTTGGGCTGCAGTATTGTCCTGGGAGGAAGCCCAATAATACAGGTGACAGAGACTCTGAGCTTAGTAGATAGTCCTGTGGTTCAGTAGTACCAGAAAAAATATTAGAGTCACCTGCAAACTCAGATTTTTCTGAGCATTTCCTCTTCCAGGTTACCAGTAAAAATGTTATAACAAATCGAACAGTGATAAATGGTGCCTGTCTGCATGTCTCAACCTGTCTGTCCCCACTAGTTTTTACCCTATTAGTTTATAAAATAAAGTTGAATTAAGCTAATTCAACAAATGTTCCTGAGTGCAAGATCACAACCCACAAAGGAAACATATTTTCTCGAATAACTGTAGCTTTCAGAAAATTTAAAAATAATATTTTGTTAACATGATAAAGAATATGTACCTTAAACTAAAAATTATAATTATATGCAATGACAGAACACTTTTAATATTATTAAAACTTGAAGCAAAAGAAAGATACTGTCCATAACCACCATTCATTCATTTGGCATGTATTTATTGTCAAATAAATAGGTACATGTCCTAAATGTGGCAGACATGATGCTAATGAATACACAGTCTCCTACCATGGCCTTTACATTACGTAATATGATTCTGGGTAATGCTATAAAACTTAAACCAGAATTGGATAAAGAGATAAAGTGCATGCTTTGATTCTCTATCAAAAAAAGGAAAGAGAAAATAATTGAAAAATTATTGAAATAAATAAAAAGTTCAGTAACACGACATTATATCAGTAATTTTTCAATATTTACGACAATAAATTTAAAACATAGTGGAAAAATATTCCATCCAGAATAGCAACCAAAAAATAATAAAAAATACCCATAATAACCTTTAGTATGAAATGTAAAGACCCTGTATGGAACCAAAGAATGTCATAATAAAGAACATTCAGAGAACAACAACGACAAGCTCTTGTAAATTAAACATACGAGAACAGCAAGGAAGAAATGCAACAGAAGGGGTGGAAGACAGTTTCAAAACTCTTCTAGACAGTAGAGCAAAAAAGATAAAGAAAAAATGAGAGGAACAAAGCCAAGAAACACAGACAACTACTCCTGGAGGTCCAAAATCCAAATAAAAGTAGGTTCAGAATGACAAAAAATGAAAATGCAGAGGAAGAAACAGGCAAGGTGGCTCACACCTACAATCCCAGCACCTTGGGAGGCTGAGGTGGGAGGATGACTGAAGCCCAGGAGATCAAGACCAACCTGGGCAACAAAGCGAGATTCCAAATTCATAAAAAATTTAAAAATCAAAACCAGGAGAGATGCAATAGCTCATGCCTGTAATCCTAGCACTTTGGGAAGCCGGGGTGGGAGGATTGCTCGAGCCCAGGAGTTCAAGACCAGGCTGGGCAACATAGCAAGACCTTGTGTCTACTAAAACAAAATTTTAAAAAAAATTAGCCAGGCATGGTGGGACATACCTGTAGTCCCAGCCATTCAGGAGGCTGAGGGAGGGAGATCACCTGAGCCCAAGAGTTCAAGGCTGCAGTGAGCTATGATCACACCACTGTACTCCAGCCTGGGTGACAGAGTAAAATCCTGTCTTTCTTGAAAAGAAAACATCAAGCAAATTTTCCAGAACACGGTATCTGTTTCTAGATTGCAAGGTCCACCAAGTATCTGGAATGCTACATGAAACTTATACACACCAGACACAGAATTCTACAATTTTAGAACATGAAGAATAAGAAGCTTCCATAGAGACAGATCAGATGTTCATATAAAAGATCAGGAATTCGTTTTCTCAACAGAAATACTGGAAGCTAGAATAAAACTGGCAAAAACCTTCATATTCAGAGGGGACATGATTTTGTGGCAGAGATATTCAACGCTCAGAGTACTCATATGCTCCATCTTGCAGCCGCCTGTCAGTTGAGTGGGGCCTTGCGACCAGTTCTGGCTAATGGACTGCTCACAGAAGTGACACGAGTCGGCCGGGCGCAGTGGCTCACGCCAGTAATCCCAACACTTTGAGATGCCGAGGCGGGCGGATCACTTGAGCTCAGAAGTTTGAGACCAGCCCGGCCAACGTGGCGAAACCCCATCTCTATTAAAAATACAAAAATTAGCCAGGCGTGGTGGCAGGTGCCTGTAATCCCAGCTACTCAGGAGGCTGAGGGCAGGAGAATCATTTGAACCCTCTGAGAGAGACGGAGGTTGCAGGGAGCTGAGATCACGCCATTGCACTCCAGTCTGGGCAACAAGAGCAAAACTCTGTCTCCAAAAAAAAAAAAAGAAGTGACACGTGTCACTTCCGGGCTGAAGGGATGAAAAGTCTTCCTACGTGCCCCTCTAGTTCCTTTCTGCTCTGTGCCACAGTAACATTGGAGGTCCTGTGTCGAGAGGGCAATGCCACAAGATGGAAACAGCCTGGATCCTTGAGCTATATAAGCGATTTCTTATATAAGCAAGAAATAAACTCGAATGTGCAAAGCCACTGAGATTTTGGAATTTATTATAATTGCATCACCGTAACCTATCTTGATTAATATAGATTTCCAATCTGGAATTCTATATCACGTCAAACTATCAATCAAGGGTAAAATAAAGATATTTTCAGAAATGCAGTATTTCAGATGACTTCTGTCCCATGCACCTTTTCTTGAGAAGTTACTGGAGGCTGAGGAAAGAAGGCAGAATGATGGTCCCCCAAAGATGCCCATGTCCTCATCTCCAGCTACCTTGAATATGTTACCCTACATGGCAAAAAGTACTTTGCAGATGTGATAACTTAAGAATCCTGAGCTGAGGAGAGGATCCTGGATTACCCACGGGAGTCCAATGTAATCACAAGGGTCCTGATAAATTAAGGAAGGAGAGAGGAGAAGGCGAGTCTGAGATCTGAGGATGCAACAATACTGGCCTTGAAGATAAAGGAGACACAAGTCAAGAAATGCTGGTGGCCTCTAGAAGCTGGAAAAGTCAAGGAAATGGATTTGCCCCTAGAAATTCCAGAAGGAACACATCTCTGCTGACTCTTCAGTTTGAGCCCAGTGAGACCCATTTCAGACTTCTGACCTCCAGAATTGTAAGAAAATAAATGTGTGTTGCTTTAAGCTACTAAGCTTGCTGTAGTTGTTACAGCAGCAAAAGGGAAAAAATACAATATGGTAATGCAGGAAATCGGAGTGAATACATATATTAGTTCATTTTCATGCTGCTGATAAAGACATACCCCGAACTGGGCAATTTACAAAAGAAAGAGGTTTAATGGACTCACAGTTCCACATGGCTAGGAGGCCTCACAATCATGGCAGAAGGTGAAAGGCACGTCTCACATGGCAGCAGACAAGAGAAGAGAGCTTTTGCAGGGAAACTCCCTTTTATAAAATCATCAGATCTTGTGAGACTTACTCTCACGAGAATAGCAAGGGAAAGACCTACCCTCATGATTCAATTACCTCCCACCGGGTCCCTCCCACAACATGTGGGGATTGTTGGAGCTACAATTCAAGACGAGATCTAGGTGGGGACATGGCCAAACCATATTGATACAGAAGAGAGTGAAAGGAGATCCTAAGACACACCTGAGCATGAGGCTGAGCAAGCAACCTGTCCTGATGGGAGCAGGCAAGACCCCAGGAGAGACAGACTTCATCAACTCCACACTGATACAACACCTAATGTGTGTGAAGGCTCCAGGGAGATTTACACAACTCGAGAAGAGTTCAAGGATAAATTGGGGATCATAGAAAAGTATGTAAATAAATTTACAAAACAAGACAATTATTTGTTATAAAGGAAATGAAAAGATAAGCAGGAAAGGAGACATCATCATAATGGCTCAGCTGTCGTTCCTGTCTACCTAGTCGCAACAATAAAATCACTGGGCATTGATTTAGCCCCAATAACATACACCTAGGCAAGAAGGATGGATGACATAGAAGGGTGCTGGGGGTGGTGGGTGGGCCAGCTGCAGTGAAAGAGCTAAATCCTTCTCTTGCACAGACAATGCATAAAGCTGAATGAAATCCAGAAGCAGCAACATAACAGGTTAACCAGGGATATGAAGTTAATACTAAAGAACCAGATAAAAGAGCAGAAAGTGATGTGCAGGACGCCATCGGGGGCCCCTGTTTCTCAACGAGGGCTTTGGTTCTGTAAACTCTTGTGTTATGTGCATGCACAACTTTGATTAAACATACAAGGACTGATGACATATTTGCAACAAATGTGACAGGAGGCTTGAATATTATTAATATACTATAAAGACTAGACGGGCTTCTGAAAGTGGTTCATTTTAGTTGCCCTTGCATGGTGGCATTGTGGGTAACTATTTTTTCCTGTTAGTCTACAATTTTCTGTACTTTCCAAATTAAAACACAATAGGAGCATGCATAATTTTTAAAACAAAGAAATGATCATACAATCAAATAAAAAATAAACAAGAAAAGAATTAGGTAGCTGTATTGGGAGCTGCTAAGATGATTATGTTACTACAACTTTGAAAGTCCTGAGGCAACTGCCACTCTGCCAAGGAATAGTGGCATCGGTTTTCTTAATTTGCTAAAGCAATTTCTTGATTAAATATGCTTTCCAACAACAATGTGCAATTTTAAAATTTCATGCTTCATTTAAAGTCCTTCATTTTTGTTATAGACAGCCCAGCTCCAACAACAAGTTAAGCCCATGATTGTGACTGATGCTGGTTTGGATAAGGCTTGGTGAACATCTTATCAATAATAACTGGCCCCTGGGGATTGGGGTGGGGAAGATACTAAAAGAACAATTACATAAACTACATATTTTTAAACCTGTGGCTTCACAGAATTTTTTAATAAAAAAATGAAAGATGTGCTTAATAGCACTAAACATTTGTGGAGGAAGAAATGAATTCATTATGTTCTTCTTGGGCAAGAGTAGACACATTACATGCTCATAAAACTGATATATTTAGAACGACTCTGTCTGCACTTGGACATGGATCCCCAGTGAAAGTTGAAATCTCGGAAAGCAGCCAGCTTGGCCAAACACTTCCACATAAATGGTTTAAGAAATGTGATGTGCATGAAGTAAGAGTGAAGTGAGAATACGGGCGACTTTGGGATTAAAAAACAATAACCCTATTATGTAAGGTTGATTTGTTTTCCTTTTGCAGATTCTTTTACCTTCTAAGCTATTAATTACCCATCTCCAACAGAATACCAAAGCATAAAGTTCTTTATAGCATACAGTGCTCTCAGAAGCTCTTATAATTATTTAAAAATAAAATTATTCACATCATTAATTTTCCTATCACTTGCAACAATCAAAAAAATGAGAGGGTGGAAGGGACTCTTTCAAGGTCATGTTCATCAGAGTGAAACTGATTCCTGACTCCCAGCCTCGTTCTGTCTTGCTAGGTCTCTCTTTCTCTAAACCTGATATATTTATCATGAATCATTAAACACAAATCTATTACCCAGTGCAATTGATTCTTCCATAAAATCAAAAGCAGCTTCACTTTTGTACTTTTGCAGGATTTTTTTTTAAAAGGACTTTGGGTAAAGTCAGGTTTGAATGCAGAGAACAGTATATTCTTAAGAAAAAACAAAATGGCAAGGGATTGTGAAAGGCCTTGCTTAGTGTCCTGAATTAACCCAAAGGCATCAAAGCGGGGATAACTACAAGCCCGCAATGTTCTTATAAGGTAAGAGATTCATATCTGGTATGCCAATTGGCATGTAATTGCTTTTAAAAATCCAAAGAAGCCAGTTGCAGTGACTCATGCCTATAATCCCAACACTTTGGGAGGCCGAGGCAGAAGGATCACTTGAAGCCAGGGGTTCAAGGCCAGCCTGGGCAACAGAGTGACACCCTCGTCTCTCCAAAAAAAAAAAAAAAAAAAGTTAGCTGGGCATGGTGGCACATACCTGTAATCCTAGCTACTTGGGAGACTGAGGCAGGAGGATAGCTTGAGCCTAGGAGGTCAAGGCTACAGTGAGCTATGATTGTGCCACTGCACCAGCCTGTGCGACAAGGCAAGACTATGTCTCTAAAAAAAATTAAAAATAAAAAGATAAGACTGGGCCTGTTGGCTCACACCTGTAATCCCAGCACTTTGGGAGGCTAAGATGGACAGGTCACTTGAGGTCAGGAGTTCAGGACCAGCCTGGCCAACATGGTGAAACCTCATCTCTACTAAAAATACAAAAATTAGCTGGGCGTGATAGTGCACGCCTGTAATCCCAGCTACTCACGAGGCTGAGGCACAAGAATTGCCTGAACCCAGGAGGTGGAGGTTGCAGTGAGCCGAGATCATACCACTGTACTCCCAGCCTGGATGACAGTGTGAGACTCAGTCTCAAAAAAATTTTTTTTAATTAAAAAAAATAAAAAAGTAAAAATCCAATGAAAATAGGGTGTGGAGTGGGGTGGAGGATTGGGAACTAGGCTTGCTCTAAGTTATAGCAAATGGAGTTACCAGAATCTACATCAAGGAAACAGCTATAGAACCAAGGACCCATTGCTGGGTGCTTACCATGTGTCAGGTATCATGCTAAGTGCATTCCAGTGATCTCATTTCAGCCTCACAATCCTAAGAGGTGGGCATTACTCTTCTCTTTCAGAAACAGAAAATTGAAGCTCAAAGAGGTGAAGTACTTATTTTAGAGTACCTAGGGTAACCAGTGACGTAGCTAGGATTTGAACCGAGATCTGATTCTAAAACTGATGCTTCTCAGCCTCCTCCCAGGCGCCAAGAATGATCAGAAAAGTCAGAAGGAAGCATGCAGCAAATTAACAGAGTCACATTTTCAGCCTAAGGGGTGGGTGAGTGCTTTGGAAATATTGGATATATATTTTATTAGTCTCACTCATTTTTTGTGTTTGGAATAGTTCATAATTAAAAATAATTGAAAAGTCAAAAATAAGGAGGCTTCATCATTTCAGCCTTAAACAAAAATAAGAAAGTATTATGAACTTCTTGAGAATGCCAGTTCTTTGTTCTTCAAAGAAAATCAGACATGTGAGTTTTTACTACATCGGATGTTCTTTACAGAAAAATGAAAAGGAGCATGGAACCAGGGGCACCCTCTTAGCAGCAGCAATGGCTTCCGGAGCTGTGGCCACATGGAAGCATGCTAGGCAGGGCGGCCCCGCACACAATGCAATTTTGTGCCAGAGATTTATTTGCTTCTTGCAGGTCCTCACAGAGAAGAGGAAAACCAGGTGGATGGGCATGTCTATATCCTAACGAACAGGCTTTGAGGTTTTGGGAGATAGAAACAAGAAATCCATTTTTCTCTGAAATCTACTCTTGCAAGTAAAAGTGATGCTGACCACAGGAGACTGTGTGCACAAACAAAATCCAACAATCCTGCCCTCTGGGAAATGGGAACTTTTGGATCCAGAAATCTTCTCCAAGGTCACCAATGCTTAACCAAGCCAATTGAAGGTCATTGTACTCCCAATACCTTCTGTAAGTAATTTACCTACTATGATTATAATATATTTGGGTTTTCATCTTTAAGCTCAAAGCAAGGAATGGACATCATGGTTTTCTTACTATAGAACATGGAACCTCTTTCTGCTAATGTGTCTCCAAATCTAAAGAAGTTATTAAAAGGCGGGGGGGGGGGAACAAAAATGTAATCTTTCTTAGGAACTTGTGGTAGTTTTGTGTATTAGTCCATTTTCACACTGCTGATAAAGACATACTCAAGACTGGGCAATTTACAAAAGAAAGAGGTTTGATGGACTCAGTTCCACATGGCTAAGGAGGCCTCACAATCATGGCTGAAGGTGAAAGGCACATCTCACATGGCGGCAGACCAGAGAAGAGAGTGAGAAGCAAGTGAAAGGGGTTTCCCCTTATAAAACCACCAGATCTTGTGAGAGTATTCACTACCACAAGAACAGTATGGAGAAAACCACGCCCATGATTATCTCCCACCAGCTCCCTCCCACAACACTTGGGAATTATGGGAGCTACAATTCAAGATGAGATTTGGGTGGGGACACAGCCAAACCATATCATGTTGTTAACCGTCAGGCTGAGAAGTCTCCTGTAGAAATAGGGACACATTGTTTGGAAGACAGCAGACTTCCTCACTGTTTTTCTTTGTTGCTCTCATGTCCCTCTGTTGGGTGGCAACAGGACCTCTCTCTTCAGTAACTTTGTCTTAAATGAATTGTCACTGAGATCCTTTTCAGAGAAAAATATGATGTAATACAATATGTTTTTTGTATACAAGATAACACAATTTGAACAGCCGAAATGAATTTTAAATAGAAGGAATTGGAGAGAATGTTGCGGGTAATAACAGCTAAAAACATTAGAATAATGAGGAAAAATGAAGAAAGAAGGTTGGGGGAAAAACCTGAGTTGTATGGAAGGTTGGAAAAAAACTTAAAAATGCACTGAAACACCGGGCGCGGTGGCTCATGCTTGTAATCCCAGCACTTTGAGAGGCCGAGGCAGGTGGATCACGAGATCAAGAGATCGAGACCATCCTGGCCAAAATGGTGAAACCCCGTCTCTACTAAAAATACAAAAATTAGCTGGGCGTGATGGCATGCACCCGTAGTCCCAGGAACTCGGGAAGCTGAATTGTAGAATTGCTTGAGGCAGGAGAATTGCTTGAATCAGGGAGGTGGAGGTTGCAGTGAGCCAAGATCGCGCCACCACACTCCAGCCTGGCAATAGAGTGAGACCCCGTCTCTAAATAAATAAATAAAGCACTGAAATTATCCTAATGATAAGCTTCTAAAAATGGTTTCAATGTTTCTTAAATCAAACCAAATAATGCCTAAAAGGCATAATAACTGAATATATTAAACTCAATCCATTTGTATTGCTACCTGGTGCTGCTGTAACCAAGTACCACAAACTTGGTGGCTTAAAACAACAGAAATTTACTGTCACAGTTCAGGAGGTCAGAAATCTGCAATCAAGGTGTCTATAGGGCTGGCTCCTGCTTGGGGGTTTGGAGGAGGAAGCTGCTCCATGCTTCTCTCCTGGTTGGTGGCTGCCAGCCATCCTTGGTGTACCTTGGTCTGTGGCAGCATAACAGCATAATCCCAATTTGCCTCCATTGTCCCTACGGCATTCTCCTGTGGGTCTCTATCTCTGTGTCCAAATTTCTCTCTTCTTATACAGACATCGATCATTGTCTTTAGGGTCCATCCTACCCCAGCATGACCTCATCTTCATCTGCAAAGAGCCTGACTACAAACAGGATCCCACTCACAGATTCTGGGGTTAGGATTCAACGTATCTTTTGGGAAAACACAATTTAATCCACGACACTATTCAAAACTGGATTTGTGACTGACCACTCCTTTCCTACTCCACAATTATGCAGACATGGTCTCCACTGCCTAGGCTATCATCTTTTCTCTCTTTCCTGTTAAAGGCAAACTCCTCAAAGCAGTTAATATCTCAATTTCCCACCTACCACTCTTAGAACTCCAGCAGTGAGGCCCATCGCTTCTCATCCTTTCCATTCTAGACTTTTTTTTTTTTAAGAGACAGAGTCTTACTCTGTCACCCAGGCTGGAGTGTGTGATGCAATCATAGCTCACTGTAACCTCCAACTCTCTGGGCTCAACCAATTGTCCCACCTCAGCCTCCAAATGTGCTGGGATTAGAGGCATGAGCCACCATGCCTGTCCCCATCCCAGATTATCTGACCTAGTTAGTTCCTCCTACTCAACCTTCAGGACTTGCACCTGGAAAAAAGGTCAAGTTGAGCTTCCTGCATTCTTCTGGTGTTGAATGTGCATCCAGCACATTACAGCATCCAGCAGCCCACTTAGCATACTTACTGTATGAATCTGTTTGCCAGCCTGTCCTTTGACTGGACTAAACTCCTGGAGGGCAGAGACTGTGCATTCTGTGGTCTGTTAGTCTCAGCACCCAGCACAGAGGCCAAGACAAATTTGATGCACAGTAAACACTTGGATGAATGCCCGTCATTTAGACTTAAGAATCTATCAACCACAGAACCACGTGCTCTCAGTCTTTGATTCTATCAAACCTTATGATGCAACCAGATTATAAGCTGTTAGATGACAGAGATCATCTTCAGTTTTTTAAATGTCGTCCTGATCCCATAGACTAAGTAGGCATTAAACAATTAATGCTAAAGGGAAATTAGCTTCTGGGGGTGTGGGTTGGAAGGACTCAACTTTCTTGAGCAATAGTTCATTGCCAGACACAGCAAAGCACTATACAAATATTACCTCAGTTCACATTACTACTTCTCATTCATTTGGAGATTGCTGGATCAGCATAATTGTAAGCCTTCTTCTAATGAACCCATTTTACAACGGAATTTTGAATAATAACACTTTATATGCAAAAATAATATTTTATATATAAAAGTGCTTTTGTATACAAGTGTAGATATCAGTATATAGCTTAACCCTCAATATACTATCAGCATCCACAGGAACCACTTTTAGTTTTTTTAGGTTTTCTAAATTTCAAGCAGTTCTAGCTATTTGTATGGATTAATATTTTATAACTTTATTCTTTCTTAGAGATGTTCCAAAGAAAAAGAGAAAATATACCTTTTTTTAAAAAAGAAAGAGAATAAAACTCATTCTACCTTGCAACTACCATATGGGTCCAGCAGACCATTTAAGAAAATCTAAGATCCATTATGGGATCTTTGTAATTTTATTATTCCTGTATCTGGAAATATTTTGCTATTTCATCATTTCAGGAACAATCACCCACCCGTTATATATCAATTATTCCCAATAAGGTTTAAAAAGACTAAAGTAATAGAAAAATATAAGAACAATGGAATGGATTAGAACACTGCCGTTCAGTAGAATGTTCCTTGATGATGAAAATGTTCTATTTTTCTTGTGCAATACAGTAACCACTAGCTGCCTATAGCTACAGAGAATTTGAAATGTGGCTAGTGCAATGGAGAAACTGAATTTTTATTTTTTAAATTTTAATTAATTTAGATTTAAATAGCTACCTGAGGCTAATAGCTACCATATTAAACGGTGTGGGCCCAGGGGAATGATTCATTAGTGAAATAGATTGTCACTATTGCATCATCCTCCATCTTTCTTATAGCGTTACCCAAAGTATTACATCATCTTTTTGGAGGATATAAAAGGAGACTAGAGACAACAGCTTTGTAGTTTGTTTTAATTTCATTGACTAGAGTGGAGAATTTCGAATTTTTCGTTCTTGCCTATAATGACCAAAAGAAGATAACTGACAGGAAGAGAGGTTTCACAAACAACAGAAGCATCAGAGATGAATGCAAGCCATCACATAACGGCCCTGAAGACTCTAATGATGATGATGAAAGTGATCATGGAAATGAAACCTCAGACTACGACTCTTCAGATGATGACATCATAAACTCTCTAAATATACTGAATGAACAATACATTTCTAAGGACAAAAAGACATGCTGTTCTCATACAGTCAGTCGTTCAAGAGGAAGGATTCCCTCAAATAATATTTTGTGAAAAGAACATGGACCATCTTGTGTTGCTAAATGAATGTGGGATGGTATTCTTTCACCTTTTCAAGTTTGTATACCAAAATTTGCTTTATATACAGTTTGAAAATGGTCAGGGGCTGAAGGTAGGTAAGTATACAAAGGTTACTGGAAGAAAACGGATAAAGTAGATGTGAAAAAGTTCACGGCATTGATTTTAAACAATTAAGTGTCCTTTGAACCCAAATGGTAAATGGTGATGACTATTTTTTTCTGGTATACTGAAGGTTAAAATTTGTGTATTGTACTAATCAATGTACCAGCTCGCTTATTTAAAAGTGCAAAAATTTAGAAATAAGGTAGAAAATTATTGTACTTCTACTTAAATTAGTAATTTTGAAATGGTTAAAAACACGGGTGCTGGAGCTACACACACAGCCCTAGGCTGGAATCCCAAGTCCAATGCTTACTTAGTGTATGAGCTTTGGCAAGTTAGCCTGTCCCTCTAAAATCCAGCTCCCTTATCTGTAAGTAAGGATTAAAAAATTACTTCCTCTCTTATATCATTTATAGAGATTACATTTTGCATGCAAAGTGCTTAGCATAGTGCGTGGCACACAGGAAAAAACAGATATTTTATTATCTTTGAGGTGGTTAGAACAGCTCTCCTTATCTATGGGGTTTGGGAAGTTAACATATATGAAATGATATCCACATCCTAATTGTTGCTGACAGAACTTATCATTGCTGCTGACCGCTGCTTGCACCAGGTACTGCTGCCCACTGCTTGCACCAGGTACCCACATCCCAGGGGAAACGAAGCCAAGGAGGGGAAATGTCAGTTTCTCGGGTCTGTGGACACTGCACATGATGTCGCAGAGGCCAGGGCACCGAAGCCTTTGAACCCAACTTTAATCTTCTCTCACACCAGAAAATTTCTTTTTCTGATTTTTAGATTGAGCAGGTGTTACTTTAATGAACTCGAATTATGCATAAAAGTATAAGGAACTGGGTAAAAACTTCCCAAAATCTCACCACTTGGAGAAAACATCACTACCCTTTCCAGGCTTGTCTCTGTAGACACACATACAAACATATGCATGCAATTTTACAAAAACAGCTATCATGCTTTTGTTTTTGTACTTAAAATAATCTTTCTGTTTCATTCGCTAGAAATCTCCATGGTGATTCTTAGTCAGTGCTCTAACTTTAAACCACTGTATTCTGTGTACACACAAAGTAGTAGTAAAATGTGGCAACCGAAAGAAAATATTAACATAGACCTTTACATAATGGCTTAGCTCAATATCCGAGGTGAGCTGTGAGGTTCAAGTGGATTTTAAAAACAAGTGAAAATCAGAGGCCTTTGTTTTTTCCTTACGAAAATACTGGAGAGAATGAGGACCTGGGCCCAGTATGTGTTGTGTGGCACACCCCATTCCCTAAATGGCTATTACTTGTGGAATGTGAAACTTGTGAAATTGAACTTTTAATAAAATGAGAACTCGCCTGTAACCTCAGTATATTTTCAGGGTTTAAAAATCTTATTTTATCTAGATCTCAACTCTTTCAGTCTTGGCATCAAAAAGTTATTTTTGAGCGCTAAACAAATATGAAAAAGATGGGTCTGGACTGAGTCTTGCTTTTCCCTGCCAGGGTAAGGGTTCATTCCAGAGGCCAGGCATGTGTGAGTCCTCATCGTCTGCATGCCACCCTGTCCCTGGATAAGCCAGTGGTCTACAAACCTAAACCACTGAGGCCCCACCCCACGGGACACTTGAGGGACCTTTATCCGGAAGCCTGACCTCATCACTTCTGAGATTCATTTCCACCCTGCCAGCAGCCATAAGAACGGATGAGAAGATGTTCACATACCAGTGTTATTTTTACCCATTTTTATATTCTTCTTCTTATGGCTACTGCTTAGAAAATCAAGAGTGTTTTTGCTACTCCAATCCCAGATAATGAAAATACAATTCTAGTGAAAGATTCTGTATTAGGTAAACTTCTGCTGATTTAAAGAGATTATGCTCCCAATTTTCAAACTTAGGAAAGAGTTTATAAAACTGGATTTACTCTAAAGGGGCCTGAATAATCTGCTATAACCTGATAATTTTTGCATATTACAAGGAGCTTTAGTTAGCGGGTGGGGGAGATGCGGGGGAGTTGAAGATCAGACTGCAGAGCCAGGGGGAAGAGGCACAGCTAGGGAAAACCCTATGGGAGAACAGGAAGTGAAGTCAGAAAACACTGAATCTAGGCACTGACTATCCCAGCAAAGAGGCAGGCAGGACAGACAACCCAGCCACAGCAAGACCAGCAGGAAGACCAAAGTGTTGACTCAGGCTGGCCACCAAGGAAAAAAGTCAAAAAGGCAAGCTCATAAAAAGAGGGTCTGGGTCTTCAGACCAGGTAAATCCCAGTTTATCAAGCCAGGAACAACAAACAATTGAGGAAAACAGCTGATGGGTCCCATTGACAGAGCCACCTAATCCTACTCCCTGACATCATGACAGGGCAGGGGGCTGTGGAGAGCTTGACCTGGCCCCTCCCTACTTGGGAGACAAAGGAAGTCACTAGTGAGGACACCTACCAGACCTTTGGCACCATTCTTCTTTTCCCCCTCTACTGTCCCTCCTAGGCAGGTGATTGACCCCCCTAAAAATGTTTTCTCTACAAGAAAACTTACGATGGTGAGTCATCATTACATTAATAAATAAACTAGATAATAGCCATATCACCCTCTCTAGGCTATTAACAGTGAAAACATCACAGAAAATGTCTAAGGAAACAGTTCTCTTTATATTCATGGCCTTTAGAACAGTGGCTCTCAAGTGTGAACTCAAGACTCACAGCATCAGCATCACGTGGGAGCTTGTGAGAAATGCACATGCTCAGCTCCCACCCCAGACCCACTGAATCAGACACTCTGGGGCCTGGGCCCAGCAATTTGTGTTTTAATAAGCCTCCAGGTACTTTCGATGCAAGCTAAAGTTTGAGAATACTGGCTTAGTCAAAGAACCTGGGATGGAAGCCAGAAGACCTAATTCAGATTCCAGTTCTGGATTCCATGGTCTAATTCAGTGAAATTTAATGAATAGTCATGATGTGCCTCTGTGCACTGAGGCTAATGCAAGAATGTGAGGATACTGAGACGAGTTAGACACTGTCCTTATCCCCAGAGAGAACACAATCCTCTATATTCTTTTGCTCATCTAGAATAGAGGCTATTTTTGTTGTTGTTGTTCTTGCTTTGTTTCGTATTTGTATTTCTACTGCCTGCAGCATCACAGTCATTCAATAAACAGGTGGTGGATCAAGTGGTAGAACCATTCGATGACTGTGATAAATACTGCTGTACCACTCATCAATAATTTTAATGTTCCTGCAGTCCAGTTAACGGCAGCCACCCTTGATTTAATGTTTATCACATGTCAGTGTCAAGTGCTCATCATACATCAGCTCATCCAATCATTTTAGGCTTCCTGTGCTGTAGACAGTATTTTTAGTTCCACCCTGCATATCAGAAACTGAGGCTCAAAATACTAAGTAATTCATCCAATGTCACACAGCTAGAAATGGCAGTGCCAGTGTTGAATCCAGAAATATCTTCTTCCAAAGTTCATGCTCATGAATTTGGGGGTGGTCTAAACAGACTTTGGAGCTGATTTGGTTTGGATCTGTGTCCCCACCCAAATCTCATGTCTAATTGTAATCCCCAGTGTCGGAGGGGCCCCATGGGAGGAGACTGGATCATGGGGGTGGTTTCTCAGGGTTTAGCACCATCCCCCTTGGTGCTGTTGTGGTGACAGTGAGTTCCTGTGAAATCTGGTTGTTTAAAAGTGTGTGGTACCTCCCCCCATCTCTCTTGTTCCTGCGCTGGCCATGTAAGATGTGCCTGCTTCCTCTCTGCCTTCCACCATGATTGAAAGTTTTGTGAAGCCTCCCCAGAAGCTGAGCAGATGCCAGTATCATGTTTCCTGTACAGCCTGTGGAACTGTGAGCCAATTAAACCTCTTTCCTTTATAAATTACCTAGTCTCGGGTGTTTCTTTATAGCAATGCAGGAATGGACTAATACGGGAGTAAATTTCCCCAAAGCCTCTAAAGTTGGTGGTTCATTATCTTCTCACTGTGTATTTACAACTGCATTTTGTAGGCATCACCTTAAGTGGCCAAAGACTAAGAAAACAGCTAAGTATAGGGAGAGCTAGAGTGCCTGTGTATACACTTTAGGATTTCACCCGCCAGAAAGAACATTCTTGAAGTGACAGATAGAGGGTTGTCAACTTCTTATTTTGCCAAGCACAACCCCTTCCCAAGTACTGATCAACTATCCCCATCATTTCCTAGAAGGAAAAAAAAATGATGTCAAAAAAGTACAAAGGACATACGGTTAGAATAAAAGATAATTGATTGCATTGCATGTATTTTCTTATATACAATGATCAATTTGTTCTAGTTTGCTCATTTTTCAGTAGATTAGCATTCCGTTTTCATTGAGCTCAAAGTAAACAGTGTTAGGGAAACTATACTAAAGGATTATTCTGCCCCTTAAGTCAGACAAAACTACTTACAGGAAAAACAAAAGTGGACTCACAGGCCAGGCCAGTGCAGCCTTGAGGGGGTATTGGCAGGGCCTCGAGTGGAGTATCCCAACCCAGTTAGGCTGGAGAGAACAGGACAGATGTGAGTCTAGCTCCAAATCCCAAAGGCAAGGGGAGGCCGGGTGTGGCTATCACACTGTGGGCCAGCATCGATGCCAAGGCAAATGAAAATGAGGTGCAAACAGGAGACGCTGCCAGAGGTCTGAAGTCAGTCTCAGGTTCCAATGCCTGGGCAGCTACAGCCACTGATTCAACAATGGCTCCTTCTCCCTGTCATCTGGGCTATCATCATGCTCTTCTGCTTCCTCCTTGTTAGAAGTTAAACATCAGTTTCACATCTGTCATCTACTGCCTCTTGTGAATGATTCATGTCCAGGAGAGATCTGTTCCTGCTTGTTGGAGGCTGTATGACAAAAGACAAAGGGGACTTATATCACAAGCAAAGACCTTACCTTACTAGGAGGTGGACCATGGTCATCCAAGTAAGTGGAATTTCCTAGAAAATAAAGAAAAAAGTTGATGAATCCATTTTTTAAACCCCAGATGAATTTAGTGCAAAGTTATTGAACATAAGCATTCTAGTTATACAGTATTTCTACTCAGACAACAGTACCAAAGAAAAATGGGCAATTAATCACTGGTTTGACTGGATTTTGCTGATATTACCATGTTTGATTAATAGTTTCAGCTGTTACAAACATTCTACACACATGGGTATGTATGCACACAAACATACATAACACACACAGTAACACGCACCATTATGCCTCACCCATTGTCTGCTGAGTTTAGCTTAGACTACTGATACTCAAATGTTACTGTACATGAGAATTACCCACAGGGCTTGTTAAAACAAGACTCCCCAGCCCCAGTCTGAGAACGTGCATTTCTAACCAGTTCCCAAGAGATGCTGATGCTGCCGGTCCTGAACCCCATACCCTCTTTCTCCAATTTGTCTTAAAATTGTCCGTTTCTCTTCTCTCCTCAGGATAGCTTGCTTCTGGAGCTTGATTTGTTTTCACTAATAGCCATTTACTGGCATGTGTGTATGCAGAGAGCACGGCTATTGTTTCCTGATGAATAGAAGACTCACGGGGATTTGGAAGGGAATTAAAGTTTACTGACTTCCTTTCAGTAGCAGGTACTCTGCTAAGTGCTTTACAGGTATTTATCTATTTAATGCAAATACCAGAGATGGATTAGAAGTATCCCCTTTTATCAGAGGAAGAACAGAGGCCTGGAGAAACTCAGTAACCTGCTCACAGTCACATAGCTGGCAAACTGCAGAGAGGAGAGAAGACTGGTTTTTCCAGAGCATGTTCAGGCATCCACCCATCTGAAAAGCCTACCTAGAGTCCTTCCTGCCATCTCAGGCTTCTGTGTGGGGCAGGCACTGTAAACATTACCATCTGGAGACATTTGATCACCTGGGGAGCCAATGATGCAATCAGTATAATTGGAGGCACCTACCCAAGAGGGGTAACTCTTGTGAGTCTAGGGAAAATCATCTCACCAGAAAAGCAAAAATGACCAAACGACCTAATGGAATGAAATGTAGAAAATCACAGAACCATAAGAAAACCTCCAGAGAACAGCAGACGATTGGGGAATAAGATCAGTGTCTTACTTTGAGTGGATGAAAGGTGCTTTTGACAGCAGAGAGCAAAAATGACTCAAGAAACTGTACTAAAAAGGGGGAAAGAGAGTTTAAGCCAGGGACAGTTGAACTGGGGAAACGAAACCAAACATAATAAATAAGCAGGTTCTGGCTTATAGGTTTTTCCATACTGAGTCATCATCCATCCCCTTTTCTTTGTCATCTTCTGATTTATAGCGCACTCGGTGTTCACAATGGCCATTTGTATATAGTAAAGGAATATCAGGGTCCAGTTTTAGTGTATAAGACACTCAAACACAAATACCTGGCATGCCCATGATTGGGCTATTTTAGGGCCCTTTTAAATGTGAACATGATGAACAATTTGTTGGACCTTAATTAATGTACCGAACACTCCACTGGGAACATGCATGAATAGGATGTAAGATCTATGTCGGAGTTAGTAGAGGTTATATGTGTCAAAGAACTCAGAAAAACAGCTGCCTGCGCCTGGAGAACTATTTAGAAATATTCTACCACCGTGCAGCTGGTGTGGCTGCCTGGAGCTCCCATCTGCTCAGCATGGGAATATGTCTTCCCCAGGGGAAGCATGAGAAATGCCAGCACACACCAGCATGTTCTCCAGGAATCAATCTCAAGGATCACAGACAGCCTCGACAACTAAATATTTCTAAAATACTATAAGTTTCCACAAGAACTGAAGTTCCTAAAGACTCCTAAAAAAGAATGATTTAAATGCCTGATTCATACCTCAAATTCCAGGCTCGGGTACCTACTAACTCCTTGGCACCTCAGCTTGGATGTCTAAAGGCATCTCACACTTCCCCTGTTCAAAACAGAACCCTATTTGCTCCAATTCCATCCCCCAAATTTCTGCCTCCACTGTCTTCCTTATTGGGTTATACAATATATCCCTTCCTCCAAAAGTGTCCCATTTTTCAGGCCAAAGACGAAGAGTCATTCTTGATCCATCTTTTTCCCCCATGCTGTACATACCAACCCAAAGACAAGTCCTATTGGCTTGGCTTTCAAAATATAACTCAAATCTGACCACTTCTCACCAGCCCCTCTGGGCCATATAAGAGACGCCCTGTATCTCTATCACTAATTTCCTCTCTTACTCATATAGCAACCACGGAGATCTTTCAACCTTATCTACTAGATCATGGTAGCCCTCTGCTTAAACTCAATTTCTCTACACACACGAGTCAGCTCCTTACCATGGTCTGTAAGGCCCTGCACAACCAGGCCCCACCTCCCCCTCCATGCACCACCAGCCACCACAGCCTTCTCTGTGGTTCAGAGCACTCCAGCCTCTTGTCAACAAGGGGCCTTTTGAACTGGCTTCTTCCTCTTCCAGAAAAGCTCTTCCCCACCCTCTTTGTTCAGTCTCTTTTCAAATGGAACTTCTTCATAGATGCTCACTCTGAATACCCTGTCTAAAATAGCACACTTAATTTACTTGTTTATGGTCTCTTTCAGCCAGTGTACAAGCTTTATGAGAACAGGGACTTGTGTGACCTGTTCATTGCTTTAGTTCCTAGAACAGAGCCTAGAAAATAGTAGGTACTTAGTATTCACTTAATGAATGAAATACCACATTAACTAACTCTTTACACCAAAACCTTAGCAATGACTTGTAAGAAGGAACTATTACTAGTACATTAGCCCAGTTTGCTCCTTAGCCAAAGGGCCTGCAATTTTTCTTTGTTTGTTTGTTTTTGAGATGGTGTCTCACTTTGTTGCCCAGGCTGGAGTGCAGTGGCATGATCTCCGCTCACTGCAACCTCTCCCTCCCAGGTTCAAGTGATTCTCCTGCTTCTGCCTCCCGAGTAGCTGGGATTACAGGCATGCACCACCACATCCAGCTAATTTTTTGTATTTTTAGTAGAGACAGGGTTTCTCTATGTTGGCCAGGCTGGTCTTGAACTCCTGACCTCAAGTGATCTGCCCGCCTCGGCCTCCCAAAGTGCTGGGATTATAGGCGTGAGCCACTGCGCCTGGCCCAATGTTTTTAACAAGTGAACAGAAGTACTAATCATGAAGTTTTGGAGAAAAGACCTATCTTAGAGGACACACATTGTGCAGAAGTCCACCTCATAATTTATCCCCTTATAACTCAATGCCTTGACTTAGCTATCTGTATGATACTGAGTCACTTTCTTAATCTCTCTGTATCTATCTCTTTTTGTGTAAATGAAGAGAATGATGGTATCCAGGTCATAGACATGGTGTGGGATTAAGTAGAATAATGCATACAGAGCACCTAAGTCAGGATCAAGCACCAAGTAAGCCCTTGGTAAAAGTTAAGTATTGGGATTGTTGTTACTGTCATTGTCTATTCAACCTTAGTGGAAACAGGAAGTCCAATCTGTAAAGCTTCTACATAGATGTGTAGAATACTCAACATTTCCATAAGAACTGATGTTCCTAAAAACTCCTAAAAAGAACAATTTATATGCCTGATTGTTTCGTCAAACTCCAAGCTTGGGTACCTACTAACTCCTTAGCTCCTCAGCTTGGATGTCTAACTGCATCTCACACTTCCTTCTAGACAATCCTTCTCACTACCTTCCACATGGTATTGGTCTAAGTCCTATGGCAATCCTTTGACTCAACAGTTAAATTCTTTGTTAGTTCTAAATGTGAGAAATATGGAAACTAAGAGAACAGTGTATCAGAGCCAAATGGTCAATCCTATCTCTTTCCTATTCAATGACTTTTGGTTTTAAGGACACTGGCTTCGTAGCTATCTTAACAGTTAGGTCTACACTAAGTTCTTTCCCTGGTAGGGTTAAGCATTACCTCAAAATTGAGATGCGCTGATGTGCATGACAGCAGCTCCTAAGCATGGTAACAAGAGATGTGGGCAATATGGGCTGCACTAGTTCTCCACCTCCTCATTAGGCATTCTCTCATCTACATATTCAGTCAGTATTTACAGAGCACCTCCTATTCTGTAGAAGGACCTAGAAACCAAGTAAGAAATGAAAATCCTATTTTTTGCCACTGGATTGTATAACAACCTTTATTGAGTGTTTACTACTTGGCAGGCACTTTATAAAGATCATTTTATCTCATCCTCACAAGCACCCCTCAAGGTGATATTAGTTAAGCATCTTACCCACATCGCCAGTAAACAAACAGCAGAATTCAAACCCATACAGGCTGACTACTGTTGATACCTCCAGCTCCATAAAATGCAAAAATATTCTAATATAATTAGTCATTTTCTTATCTTTCCCCTTCCTTCTTTCTTTCCTTTCCATCCTTCTACCTTCCTCCTCCCCCCTCCCCCATGCCTTCAGTATAGAAGACTTTCATAATCAGATGTCACATCACAGAAATGAGACAACTCTCTCTCTTCTCTTTTTTTTTCTTCTTTTTGAGATGGAGTTTTGCTCTTGTTGCCCAGGCTGGAGTGTAACAGCGCAATCTCGGCTCACTGCAACCTCCACCTTCCAGGTTCAAGCGATTCTCCTGCCTCAGTCTCCCGAGTACCCAGGATTACAGGCACCCTCCACCACGCCCAGCTAATTTTTGTATTTTTAGTAGTGATAGGGTTTCACCATGTTGGCCAGGATGGTCTCAAACTCCTGACCTCAGGTGATCCACCCGCCTCGGCCTCCCAAAGTGCGAGGATTGCAGGCGTGAGCCACCGCGCCCAACCAGAAATGAGACAACTCTCTTTAATGCTTCTTTCTGTGCACAGAAAGGAATGGGGCTCCTCAGTGTTGGCACCTGGACCGTGGGCCCTGTTATCTCAGTTATCTCACCAGCAGATTACTGTGCTCCCACGGTTTCTTAGAACTCAGAGTCTATAAATGCTTTGCCCTGACAAGAGAGGTATAGAAAGGGGAAAAGCAAAGTTGCATAGACACAAGGTATTTATTTAGCAGGAGACAGCAAGTTTCTCTTCTTCTAGCGTATAACTATTTTATTAGTTGATATTTAGGTAGAGCTTTTCATCCTAGGATTTTACACTTTCATCAGAGAGCAAAGTCAACAAAACTGTCAGAATTTTTAAAAATGAAGTTGGTAACTCGCTCCCTGTGGAGATCAAAGGATGAGTGCTGTTATCAAAATGAGCTTTCCTGGAGAGGCTCCCAGGCATCAAAGGAGCTTCTGGCTGCTTTGCCTTGTCAAGGAGTCTAGGGTGGGTGTTAAGTTGTGGGGATGGAAGGGCAGCCCCAAACCCTCCAGGCCTTTGAGCATGGAGCTCAAGATCTAAATTCAGGGAAGGGAAGAAAAGGCGGAAGTGGGCTGGCAAGGGTCTGGACCAAGACAGAGGACAAACATGCTCCTGACACCCTCCTCCACATGTCCTGTGTACACCCACCCAGGACACCCCAGGCTCAGCACTCTGTCAGGCAGAACATTCTTATTTTCCGAGGCCTCTATAGGTAAATCAGTTCATTTCTTTCTGGAAAGTAACCTATACCTTTAGAGTTTTGATTCCAGCCTTGTTTTCATGGCTCAAGTCCCTCCGTTGAGGATCACGAATTACAGTGTCTTGTCAAATGGGAAAAACTTCACACATTCCTATTCTTATCATCAGCCAAACTTTCTGAGTTTGTAACCTAACTGCCAAGAAATCACTAGTGAGGGCTGGCCATAGAGCTTAACCTGTTAGAGAAACTTAAGCTTAACCAGGCCTCTCAGGTAAGTGGAGGAGATAAAAGGTGGCTTTGACGCCCTACTCCATCCCTGGGAACTCCATGCTGCTGTTCTATACCTTGCAGATGGTGGTGGTTACATGAGTCTATACACTGATAGAAGAATACACCAAAACCATCTACACTACACTAATGGTTTAATTTTTCTTTCTTTTTTTTGTTTTTTGAGATGGAGTCTGGCTCTGTGGCCCAGACTGGAATACAGTGGCAGGCTCTCCACTCACTGCAAGCTCCGCCTCCCCAGTTCACACCATTCTCCTGCCTCAGCCTCCTCAGTAGCTGGGACTACAGGCGCCCACCACCATGCCCAGCTAACTTTTTGTATTTTTAGTAGAGACGGGGTTTCACCATGTTAGCCAGGAGGGTCCCAATCTCCTGACCTCATGATCCGCCCACCCTGGCCTCCTAAAGTGCTAGGATTATAGGTGTGAGCCACTGTGCCCGGCCTAATATGTTTTTAAAATGACCTGACTAGAAGGCAAGTGATCTCAGACTTTGCAACCAGCTAAATTATAACACAATCTAAATTTCACCTTACCCATCTAGCCCTTCATGATGGAGCCCTCCCAGGGAGGTTATAAATGTAACAAGAGGCATCACATGGAAAGGTGCAAAGGTGTCAAATCCAAGTACACAGGAGTTAGTTGGTGCACTTGGAGGACTTTGTATGTACTACTAGAGTCTCCGCACGGCAGTATGTTATCAAGGTCTCTCTACTTTGACAGTTTTATAAACTATTTTTAGCAAAGATGCATTTCAAGAAACTCATGTGAAGTCTGATTCTAGGAATTAGGAGGCCAGGATTTATAACTCAGAATCTGAAGATCACTGTTTACCGTATTACACCTAGGTCTCAGCTGGCAGAACCAAAGCATGTTTGCCATTCAAGACCACCTAAGTCTTCTATGACAAGACAATGGATGTGAAAAGTCAGAGATCTGGTGGGGGGCAGTGGCTCATGCCTATAATCCCAGCACTTTGAGAGGCCGAAGTGGGTGGATCACCTGAGGTCAGGAGTTCGACACCAGCCAGGCCAACATGGCGAAACCCCATCTCCACTAAAAATACAAAACTTAGCTGAGCCTGGTGGTGGGTGCCTGTAATCCCATCAGAACAACACCAGCACATGATAGGCACCTAGTAACTGTTCACTAGCAGTACTAGCTGCACTACTACAAGTAGCAGTAGCAGTACTAGAGCCGCCTTCACTATCTCGCCATCTTCTCCCTTAAGGTTTAGCCCTCCTTGCACATTCTACTCACCAGCTTTTAAGAAATGTTGCTGTCAGGGCCCAGCCTTAGCGATTCTGATTTTAATTATTCTGGAACAAGTCCATGGTATTTGGTATTTTTAAAGTTCCTCACATAATTCTACTGTCTAGCCAAGGTTGAGAGCCACTGAGCTGCAAAACACAAATTCATGTACTTCATAATCCAGGCTGAATCCCACTTTCCAGAAGTAAAACATAACAGATTTTACTGAGGCTCATCTTCATCTCAGGCCACCTCCATCATTTCTGGTGGGAGATTATACAAAACAAGCTTCTTGTCAAAAGAGAATGCTGATGGAGCGTGGATGATCACAGAACTCCCTGTGCCAGGGGAGGGTGATCAAGCAGTTCTGGTCAGCACCTGCTCCAAGGGGGTGCAAGGAAATTGGAAAGGGCCAGGCCTAGCTCACAGGTTGCCTGGGAGTGGGCTGGAACAGGGCACCTCCAGGCAAAGAGCTTATGCCCTGAACCATATGGGAGCCTAAACCTTTCTGGGGCCCTAAAGATCTTTTCAGGAATAAATTTCAGAGCTTATAATTTCAGAACATATTGTTCCTGCAAACAATGTATTGTTCTATTGAACCGCTTGTTTTATGGGTAAAAAGAGGAACTAAGAGCATCATCCTCTTATCTGTCCAGAGTTTCTCTGGGCCCCACTTGACTTAAACCACCAGGGGATATTCTGTCGGTCCTGGAGACACTCATACATGATCCTCACACTCACACATAATCTCCACACTCATACATAATCCCCACATTCATACACAATCCCCATACTCATACACGATCCCCTGCACTCACAGGCACTCATACACGACCCCCCTGCCCCCGCACTCATACAGGATCCCCCCACTCATACACGATCCCAGCACTCATACATGATCCGCGCACTCATACACGATGCCCCCCACTCATACACGATGCCCCCCACTCATACACGATCCCCGCACTCATACACGATGCCCCCCACTCATACACGATCCCCCCCCGCACTCATATATACATGACCCCCTTCACTCATACA
>NC_037671.1:117555127-117556266 GCF_003255815.1 Theropithecus gelada
CCCGCACTCATACACGATCCCCCCCGCACTCATATATACATGACCCCCCTCACTCATACACGATCCCCCCCGCACTCATACAGGATACCCCCCGGCACTCACACACGATCCCAGCACTCATACATGACCCCCCTGCACTCATACATGATCCCCCCTGCACTCATAAACGATCCCCGCACTCATACACGATCCCGCCACACTCACACACGACCCCCCGCGCTCATACCCGACCCCCCGCACTCATACATGATCCCGCCACACTCACACACGACCCCCCCGACTCATACATAATCCTGGTACTCATACACGATCTCCCGCACTCATACATAATCCCCGCACTCACACACGACCCCCCGCGCTCATACACGATCTCCCGCTCTCATACACAATCCCCCGCACTCATACACGATCTCCCGCACTCATACATAATCCCCGCACTCATACACGATCCTCTGCACTCATATACGATCCTCTGCACTCATATACGATCCCCGCACTCATACATGATCCCCTCACACTCATATATGACCCCCTCCCACGTTCATACGCGAACCTCTGCACTCACACACGATCCCCCACGCACTCATACCCGATCCCCGCACTCATACACGATCCCCGCACTCATATTCGATCCCCGCACTTATACACGATCCCCGCACTCATACATGATCTCCCCGCAATCACACACGATCCCCGCACTCACATACGATCCCCGCACTCATACACGATTCCCCCCACTCACACACGATCCCCCCCGCACTCATACATGACCCCCCCACTCATACACAATCCCCGCACTCATACACAATCCCCACACTCATACACGATCCTCCCCTGCACTCATACACGACCCCCCTGCACTCATACACGATCCCCGCACTCATACAGGATCCCCGCACTCACACATGATCCCCGCACTCATACATGACACCCCCACTCATACACCATCCCCCTCGCACTCATACACGGTCCCCCCGCACTCATATACGATTCCCGTGCTCATACACAATCCCCCCACACTCATACACGACCTTCCGCACTCATACACGACCCCCATACTCATACACGACCCCTCACTCATACATGATGCCCCCACTCATACACGATCACTGCACTCATACATGACCCCCCCCCCCCCC